>NW_006400155.1:179068-179624 GCF_000299155.1 Elephantulus edwardii
GAAGTAGAAAATGCACTACAATCGTCAGTCAGGAGATTTGTGACTAATTGACTTAGATCTAAAATATATAAAGCATCCAGAAAAAAAAAGTTACTAAATTGCATAGAAATGAAATACTGAAAGTTGAATATTATCAAGCAGTATCCTACTTTCTTGAAGTTTGGCTTGATCATGTAGGGTTTTGTTTAAATTATTTCTACTTCTCTTTCTCCCCACTCCCTCTTCTCTGAGACTATGTAAAGTCATTTGAACGTGCGGATCCTAACAAATTAGGGCTAACATTGAGAAGAATGGAAATTTGAGAACACTTAAATGTGTTCATGTGAAACCTATTCTGAGACTAAGAAGTTGTTGCCCAAATAGAGGAGGAGAACACTGCCTGGTTTAAAACCAGGAAAAGTGTGTGTCAAGATTACATCCTTTCTCTGTACCTACTGAATCTGTTTAAGCCATTGTTGCTGTGTTGTTGTTATGTGCCGTCGAGTCGTTTGCGACTCATAGCAACCCTATGTACAACAGCCCTAAACTCTGCTCTATCCTGTGCCAATCTCATTGC
>NW_006400155.1:182794-187167 GCF_000299155.1 Elephantulus edwardii
TAACATCCTCCCACAACTCATCTGGTCTTAGCTCATTAGTGTTCAAGGCCTCAAACCTGTTCCTGAGATGATTCTGAAATTCAGGTGGTATGAAATTAAAGTCATATTTTGGCTCCTGTGTATTCGGGTTCATTTTCCTCAGCTTCAGCTTGAACTTGCATATGAGTAGTTGGTGGTCTGTTCCACAATCAGCTCCTGGCCTAGTTTTCACAGCTGATACTCAGCTTCTCCAGTGGTTACTCACCCAAATTTATGAATTAATTAGATGGTCTTGAAAGATATTCTGGTCTATTTTAAGTACATTTTTTAGGATTTTTCTTTCATTGGCTCAACCGTCCCACAGTCTTTCCAGTTATCAGCTATGCATCTGAGAACTGAACAATGAATAGGGATGACAGAAGATTGATGCCATTGCAATGTAGTGTTGGAGAAGAGTGTGGAATATCTCATGATATGACAAAACAAACATATTTCTCAGTGAAAATGTAGCCAGAAAGGTCCTTCAAGACAAACACTACAAAGCTGTTTCATCTTGCATATTGTGGGCATTTTGTTAGAAGTTATTCCTTAGGAAAGGATGTCATTCTTGGAAAGGTGGAGGATCAGCAAAAGAGGAAGAGAGGATGACCTTCCCACTGAGGTGGATTGACAGTGACTGCAGCAATGGACTCAAGGATTTCAGAAATGACAAGAAAGGTACAAGATAGAACAGGGTTCGTCTCTGTTTCTCGTAGGGTTGCTATGAGTCATACTCAACTCCATGACCCCTAACCACAGCATAGGGTAGGAGTCCCAGATTGATGCCACAACAGGAATCAGTCCATCCAAACATACCTGAGGACTTGGTGGAAAAGCCTGTGGAAGTTTGCTGATAGCAAAGTCCTACCAGCCTCTTGCTAAAGGGTTGTACTGTCAACCCAAAGACAAGAAGTTCAAATCCACCAGGTGCATCAGGGGAGAAAGATAGGCAGTCTCCTCCCATGAGATTTACAGCTTCTAAAAACCCGTTGAAGGATCAATCTGTTCTAACTTGAGAATGGTGAGAGAAAGAGAGCAACAGAGAGACACAGAGAGAGGGCTCCAAAGGGATAAATTATCTTTTTTTTTCTTTTCCCCCCCATTTTCTGCTAGTTTATTTACAAAATTAGAATACATTGTTTTCAAGAACAAATTCTCTCAATTTCCTTCACCCCCTCCACCCGTCAAATTGTACAGCCTGATGATTCCTCCCTCCTCCCTGCACATCCACATCCCTCTGCTTCCAACCTCTCCCACCTTCTTGGATCCTTATACTCATTCTACAATAATGGTTTTATACAATATTTATCCTTGTGGGATTGAGTTAATTCACTCAGCATAATGCATGCCCATTCTACTTCCACAGAGCAGCAGCTGGATTCAAACCACACGCCTTTGGGATTGTAATGCAGTTTCTTGTCATTAGGCCACTAGTGCTCCCTGTGTTTACATGCTTAAATTTTATTATATAATTATATTTTTAAAAAAACAAACAGATAAACAGGAAGAATGAGTGAATGAACAGTAACTGAGTTGGAATATAAATAATGTAGAATGCTTACTTTGAAGACTACACAGTACAGAAATAGAAAACTTATTCCATGACTTGAAAGAATGCAAGGGAAACCTATTTATGATATTATTTTTTAAAAATGAAAATTAGGGGGGAAAACAGAAAAATTGTAACAACTCTGGAGTAAAGGTACTAATTTTTTTTTTCTACTCTTTTTAATTCTGATTTTAGTGAAAGTTTACAGAAACAATTAATAACTCAATTTTTGGAAGGAAGTAAATTGCCAGGACTTCCTTCCAGGTGCTTTTTGGTTAATACCCAAGTGTCTTAATCATATGTACCACCCAGGGGATCTCAAAAGAAAGGTTAGGTATAGATCAACTTGGAGAGAAGATAAGGGACTTTAAAAAAAACAATCAAAGAAAATATTGGCTAAAAACTACCCAAGAACCGCTGAGGAGCAGCATGGCTCAGAGTCTCTGTGGCATATCCTCCCACCCTGTGGTATGTTGGCATGCCAGGGCTCTAGTACAAAGGCTACGGTGGGAAGCCATGGAGGCTGGTGACAGTCATGCTTGCATTTGACAGGAACTTGAGAAAGGAAGCCACAGGCACAGCAGATGGTACATGATAGGAGCCCCTGGAAACCAGCAGGAATGCTTGGCAGGCACTGTGAGGGGTCTGGAATCTGTATGGAAAGACAGAGGGAAGAGTCGCCGAAATGTAGACATCAACTAGTGATGTGCCTAGATTACACCTCCAGGTATAGAATAGGAAGAAGAGCATATGAGGTGTTTCAAAGTGTGAACTATAAAACTAGGGTTGTTGTTGTTGTTGTGTGTTGTTAAGTCAGAACTGATCTATAGCTGAACCTCGAGTGAGTTTTCAGAATAAGTAAATCCCATTGGGAGAGATTGTCCATCCCTATCCTGATAAGTGGCTAGTGGTTTAGAACCAAGTGCCTTTGAGATTGCAACACAGCTTCTTACCACTAGGCCACCAGAGCTCCTGGATTTAGATCTTGTATGAAAACTTACAATGGCCGTTTGCACTCTTCCTGGATGATATCCTCCCACAACTCATCTGGCCTTCGCTCATTAGTGTTCAAAGCCTCAAATCTGTTCCTGAGCTGGTTCTGAAATTCAGGTGGGATAGACTCAAAGTCATATTTTGGTTGCCTTGGATTTGGTTTAATTTTCCTCAGCTTCAGCTTGAATTTGCATATGAGTAGTTGGTGGTCTGTTCCACAGTCAGCTCCTGGCCTAGTTTTCACAGCTGATATTGAGCTTCTCCAGCGGTTCTTTCCACACATGTAATCGATCTGATTCCTATGCATACCATCAGGTGAAATCCAGGTATATAACCTGCGTTTATGTCTCTTAAAAAATGTATTTGCTATGAATAAGTCATTGATTGTGCAAAATTCAATCATTCTCTCTCCAGCTCCATTTCTGTCACCGAGTCCACGTTTTCCACCTACTGAATCTTCTTCTTTGTTCCCGACTTTTGTATTCCAGTCACCCATTATTATCAATGCATCTTGATTGCATGTTCAATCAATCCCCGATTGTAAAAGTTGGTAAAAATCTTCTATCTCCTCTTCCTTGGCTTTGGTTGTTGGTGCATATATTTGAATGATAGTGGTATTCACTGGACTTCCTTGTATGCGTATAGATATTATCCTGTCACTGACTATATCGTACTTCAAGATGGATCTAGCAATGACTTTTTAAACTATGAAAGCAACTCCATTTTTCCTCACCTTTTCATTTCCAGAGTAATATATCATATGGTCATCTGACTCAAAATGCCCCATGCCAGTCCATCTCATCTCACCAATGCCTAGTATGTCAATATTTATGTGTTCCATTTCTTCCTTAACAATATCTAATTTTCCTACATTCATGGTTCTCACATTCCATGTCCCAATCACCAGTGTCTACTTACAACTGTTCCTCTTCCTTTGTATTTCCATACTTGAAAACTCAACCTCCTTTGCCTTTTCTGTTATCTAAATGTGTTCTGTTGTACATAGGGTTTTCGTAGGCCTGCTATTTCAGAAGTGGATGGCCAATCCTTCTTCCTAGTCTGTCTTAATGTGAATGTTCAGATTTAGAGAAGTATCAGACAGACCAGCAAGTTAAAGGTATATCCCTTATTGCAGCGTTAACATTAGTGTCAGTGTTGTCCCTGCCTTTCTCACACGCGTCTTTACCCACTTATTTCCCTGCTTCACCATCCACCAGGATACCCATCCACTTCTACCCCCTCTCTTCACATCTATCTCACTTTGACCAGCCCTTCATGTAATAACTTATATATGAAGCTTCCATGGCTTCTGTGATTCCAAACACATCAACTGATGGTAGTTGCTTATGTTGGGATCAATGTCTCTGAAGTTTAGCTGTAATGTTTCCCGAGCAAAGGTAATGCATCCTGTAGAACTGGTGTGTAGATAGGCTTTTCTTGGCCTGAGGCCGCATGCCCTCGGGCCAGAATGAATGGGCGGGGTCTGTGGGGTCTGAGACTGGCCTCCAAGCTGCCCAGCTTCAGCTAATTGGACGCCTGTACCCCTCCACAAGCGGCCTGCCGAACAAATGTCCCGAGGTTCTTGCCTCTTCGATTATCTGGGAAGATGGGCGGGGTCTGCAAACGGTCATTGCAAAGACAGAAGAGGAAGAAAGGACCAAAATGGATGTCAGAAGATACTCTGAAAATTGCACTGGAACACAGGGAAGCCAAACCACAAGGAAGAATTCAAGATACTAAAGAGTTGAATAGAAGATTTCAAAAGGCAGCACGGGATGACAAAGTAAAATATTACAGTGAAATGTGCAAGGAG
>NW_006400155.1:188742-201374 GCF_000299155.1 Elephantulus edwardii
AGAGACAGTGCGATTGGCACAGGACAGAGTGGAGTTTAGGGCTGTTGTACATAGGGTCGCTATGAGTAGCAAGCGACTCGACGGCACATAACAACAACACGCAAACTTACTGGCTATCTTGGACAAGTTGCATCACTTCTCTTTTCACAGTTTCCATATCTGTAAAATAGAATAATGTTGCTGTTGTGTGCCATCAAATTGGACCTGACCAGCGGGTTTTCAGAAGCAGTAAATCACACTGGAGGAGATGGCCCATCTTTTTCCCAAAGAGTAGCTGGTAGATCCAATCACATACCTTTGCACTGGTAGCACAATTCCTTACCACTAACCAAAAGGCATATGGTTCAAATCCACCAGCTGCTCCACAGGAGAAGGATGGTCAATTTTATCCATTTGATTAATTGCCTTTAAAAACCAGCTGGGGGGTTAGTTCTGACCCAATCACAATGAGACATAGCTAAATGAAGATTCTTGCTATGTTCTCTGTGAATGAACATTCTGAGATTTAAAAATTTGTTCACAGATTAATTTACTTTCCATCTTCAGAAAGTAGAGCCTACTCTCCTCTTAAATGTGAGCTAAACTCAGAGTTTTGCTTGTAATGAAAAGAACGTGATGGAACTAATGCTATCCAATATTCGCAGCTAGTTCATATTAAAACCAAATAGCTTCCACCACACTTTCAGGCTCTTAGATGTATGTTTCCCTTGGGAAACACTTAAACATTCTCTGTAGAGGGCCATTGTGAAGAGGAACTGTAAGATCTTCTCCAACATTCAGCACTAATTTGCCAACTGGGTAGGTGTGCCATCTTGACAGATCATTCAACCCCTGTAAGCCTGGTAATCGGCTGAGCTTTAACTGCATCTTGACTGCAGCCATTCAACTAGTCTCTTCCCAAAGTTCCTTGCTCTCAGAAATTTGAGAGGAAAAAAAATGTTTGCTATTGTTTTAAAATCTGAGGTAATGTATAATCCATTTTGGAATAATTTGTTATAGATAAGTAAAATCGTAAATAACTGGGCATTGTATTTTCTTCTTTTACACCAATTGCTATGAAACGATGTAAACTGGGCTTATATACAATTGGTTTTTTTCTTCTTTATACTTTTAATTTTATTGTTAAGAATATACACAGTAAAGCATACACTATTTCAACAGTACAACAATGCTGTATGTATAACCTAGTGACATTACTTCAAGTTGTGTACCATTCTCATCCTCCTTTTCTAAAATGTTTCTCCTCCATTAATATAAACCCAGTGCTCCTTATAGGAATTGGACTTAGAAGTTTGTTGAGCTGATTATCTGAGAAGCAGGACTCTAGGAAGAAGAATGTGGCATAAGGATCAGAGGAAGTTTCATCAACAACCTGTTATGCAGATGACACAACTTTGCTTGCTGAAAGTGAGGAAGACTTGAAGCATTTGCTGCAAAGATTAAATATCACAGCCTTCAATATGGATTGCACCTTAGTGTCAAAATAAAAACTCTCAACACTGAACCCATAGACTCATGAGACAAATGGACTTATGAGAGATCGATAGATTCAAAGTGTCCACAGTTTTATTTTATTTGGATGCACAAGCAACACCAGTCAAGAGACCAAGAGTTTTGGAAAAATCTGCAGTTAGGAACCTCTCCAAATACTGAAGATCAATGATGTCATTTTAAATAGCAAGGTGCACTTAATCCAGACCATGGTCTTTTTAATCACTTGTTACACATTTGAGAGCTGGACAATGAATAAGAAAGACAGAAGAAGAATTTCTTGGAGAAGGTGCAGATAGACAGCTCTTTGGAGGCAAAGATGATAGATAAAATTTTGTCTTACATAATTTTGGCATGTTTCTAGGATAAGCTATTCATTGGAGAGGGACATCATGCTTAGAAAGGCGAAGGGCTGGCAAAAGAGAGGAAGACCCTCAAATCAGAGGAATTGATACAGTAACTGCAGCAATGGGTTCAAGTATTTAAGATATTGTGAAGCTGGCACAGGATAGGACAGGGTTCAGATCTGTTGTTCACAGGGTCATTATGAGTAGTATTTGACTTGCTGGTACCTAACAACAACAGAGCTCCCTGTGGTTCTATCATCAACAAGCTTCGTTATACAGATGACACTACCTTACATGTTAAAACTGTGGAGGACCTGATGTGCTTGTCGCAGAAGGTCAAGGACTGTAGTCTTCAGTATGGATTGAAGCTTAACATCAAGAAGACAAATATTCTCACCACAGGGCAAATTGGCAGCACTATGATTGATGGAGCAGAGATTGAGGTTGTTAAAAACGTCAGCTTGCTTGGCTCCACAATCAACACTCTTGGTACCAGCAGTCAGGAAATCAAAAGATGAATTGCATTGGAGAAATCTGCTGTCAAAGACCTCTCCAAAGGGCTAAATAGCAATGATGTCAGTGTAGAGACTAAGGTGCACCTGATGCAGGCCATGATCTTCACAATTACTTGCTATGCATCAGAGATATAGACAATGACTAAGGATGATAAAAGAAGAATCAATGCCTTTGAGTTGTGGTGCTGGAGAAGAGTCTCAAACATACCATGAACAGCCAAGAAAACAAACAGTTTTTAGAAGAGTATAATGCTCAGAGCAAAAAGTTCTTAATAGTTGAGATAAATTATAGTTTTATTGTCTTTTTTGTTTGTTTTTAGTATTAAGGTTAGGGGGGTTTTAGGGGGTTTTTTTTTCAAATTCTTTTTTTCAATTCTAATTTATTTAAAAAGTTTGAATACACTGTTTTTCACAAAAGATTCTTCTCATTTCCTATACCCCACACACCCATCAAATTGTGCTAGCCTAGTAGTAAGAGTGGCACCCATTTCCTAAATAATATGTGCCTCCAGAAACTGTGAATTTTGATAAATGTTGATAGTTGTAGAGGGGCTTCAGGCCTTTTGTTCATAGGGTCGCTATGGGTCATGCTCAAGTCGAAGGTGATCAACAACAACAATGGTGGCAACAAGCTGCATTGCAATCCCAAAGATTTTTCAAATTCTTGTTGAATCTAGACTTTTGGAGCCATGGAGTCTGAATGAAACTCTAAAACTATTGCCTCTAGCTCATATATAAGCCTTTGGCCAAACAATATTTTAACTTAACTAGTTTTTGTTGTTTGTTTTTTAGGTTTGTGAAATTTTTCATTATTATTTTTTATTAATTTTAATGAAATTTTACAGAGACTTTGGATTTCCATTCATTCATTGTTGCACATTTCTCCCTGCTCACTCCCTCCCTCCTAGTTCACTCTTCTCTTTTTAAAGTAAAAGAAAAAAATTTTCATTGATATCCAATCCCTCCCCCCCCCCCCCATGTCCACTCCACTATGCAACCTTCATTCTGGACTCCTGTCATGACAATAATACCTAATCTTAAGGTTAGTTTTAACTATAATTTTAAGTATTCTCTCTCCAACTCTATTCAATGTGTATGCTGAGCAAACTATCTGAGAAACTGGACTCTATGAGGAGGAGTGTGGCATCAGGATTGGAGGGAGACTCATCAATAACCTGTGTTATGCAGATGACACAACCTTGCTTGCTAAAAATGAGGAGGACTTAAAGCACTTGTTGCAGAATTTCAAGGAATGCAGCCTTTGGTATGGAGTACATCTCAATGTCAGGAAAACAGATTCTTGCCACTTCTAATAGGCAGCATCATGATGGAGGGAGAGGAGATTGAAACTGTCAACAGCTTCATCTTGCTTGGATCCACCATAAATATCATTGGTACCAGCAGTCAGGAAATAAGGAGATGCATTGCACTTGGAAAATCTATGGTTGGGAACTTTTCCAAGTTATTAAGGAGTAATGATATCAGTTAAAAACTAAGGTATGTCTGAATCAGGCCATAGTCTTTCCTATTACTAGCTATGCATCCAAGAGCTGGACAATGAATAAGGAGCACAGAAAAAGAATTAACCCTGTGAGCTATGGTGTTGGAGAAGAGCGCTGAACATCCCATGGGTGGCCAAGAGAATGAACAAATATGTCTTGGAGAGCGTGCAGTCAGAAGTGCTTCTTGGAGGAAAGATTGATGAGGCTTTGCCTCCCATATTTTGGACATGTTGCTAGGAGAAGGACATGATGCTGGGAAGGGTGGACGTTGGCGAAGGCAAAGAAGACCCTCAGCCAGGTGGGTTGATACAGTTACTTCTGCAATGGACTCTTGTGTGTCAGGAACTATGAGGATGGTACAGGACAGAACAAGGTTCAGAGCTTTTCTTTTCAGGCTCACTATGAGTCGTGCTCAACTCAATGACACCTTACAACAACAATGTTTTAATGAGCCTTTAGGGGATATTTTTTGTGCATGGTTTAATGATTAAATCAGAGCAGTAGTTTTAGATGTTCTTGTAGGTTTTTGGTTCCAAAAAGCATAGAGTAAGTGTGTTGTTGTTGTTGTTGTGTTGGAAAGTCATAGGCAACTCATAGCGAACCTATGAATGAAAGACCTGAACACTTGTGTAACTTTGATCCTTTCTCCAGTTTTATAGGGTTTCTGTAGGTAAGCAATTTCAGAAGTGGATGCCACTCCTGCTTCCAAGCTTGTTTTAATTGGGGAGCTCCACCAAACACTGTCCACCATGGGTAACCATTATTTCATTTGACACATCAGTGTCACAGTGTTCAGCATCACAGCAAGTTCAAGTCACCTCTGTACAGCAAGTGGACCCACCAGGGCTATATGACCTACAAGAATGTTTTAACAGAGCTATTCACTGAAATCTGTGATCAGAACATTCAAGTAATGGTAGCCAGGGACTATCTTATTTTGCTAGACTTGGATTAAGACACAGTTGTTCATGGAGGTCATTAACCACACAGTCCATGTCCTTCTCTTATTCCTAACTGTCCTTCTTCCTCTGTTACTCCAGGTAAGTAGAAACCAATTGGTGTGCTTTTGTGAAATCAGGTCTTTTTATATAGCTTTAATTAAATATGACAGTATTTGTAAAAGTGACATCTCAGAATGCCACTTGAAATAATTTTCAGTGGAAGTAAAATGCCAAAGCAAACTGGCTTAAACAATAAAGAAGATATTGGTTCCCATATTCAAAAGCCCAACAACTGGGTGGATTTCTGAGTTAACTTGTCAGCGGCGGTTGCTGCATCATCCTTCAACTTTCTTGGCTGTAACCTAACCCCACAGTGTCAGCGTCTCCCTCATGCTGAGTAACAGGATGGCTGCAACAATTCCAGGCTTCACATCAACTCCTGCCAGCATCCAAAAGAAAAGTGTCACTTCTGGAAGCTTGCCCAGAAGACTAGAGGAGAATTTTCCTTGAAGCCACCTCATTGGCTAAACGGGGGTCACATGCCTCATCCTGAACCATTACTGGGGAGGAGCTGGGATTGCCCCCAGGTCACCCAGGGCCACCCCTGCAGCTGGGCATGGTGTTAGCTTTCTCCAGGCTCCACGCTGGATGTGAAGAGCTGGATACATAAACATTAGAGTTATATAAGGAGGAAGAAAGGAGGGGTGTGTGGGGGATAGATCACCAACATTAGAATTTTAAATTATACAACTTAAATAGAAAAATAATAATCAATTTATCCTCTGGTTCCTGCAAGAGACAGAGACAGAAAATAGGAAATAAATAAACTTCTACAAGATCTTAATCATGAAATACTCTGTGAGGATCTCACTAGCTCTCCTTTGTAGATGAGTTGTTCTTTCATTTCTGTGGGTTTTTTGGGGGTTCCTCCCTCCTTTCTTTGCTGTTGTTATGGAACTTAGAATTTCATAAGCACTTCAGATTATTAAAGAAATGTACAGCTTTAATCAAGCACTAAACTTTTTTATAGCTCACTTTAGGGGGTCACAAAGGTTAAAGGCGATTTCTTCATAACAAAGGTTAAGAGATGCATTTCTTTCCATGTCCAGGAGGCTCATGCAGGGCTGAGGGTTTTTTATGTTTTTCAGTGGCCTTTAATATCTTTGAAATATGGCATAATTAGGAGCCTGAACCTTACTCTAACGTTTATAGCAGTACTTTGTCAAACTAGGTTCCGGATTATATACAAATTCTGACACTAGAGGGAGTGCATAATGTATTACAGAAAGAAGGAGCCCTTGCCTAATAAATCCGAGATAAAAATGCAGAGTAGCGTGATAAGACCTTCATTATGTGCTAACCTTCGAGCCCCGTCCCTCTCTTTCCCTCCAAAAAATAAAAAAATCACATCACTGGAGAGGTTTTACCTCCTGTTGTCTGGATTTGTAGGAAGTTGGTACATTCCTTGTAGAACTATAAAAAGAAATTATTTTTGCAGCTTTTGTATTCTTTCCTTTTTGTTGGGTGAGAGAAAGAGAAAGCAAGCATTTCCTGCATGCCACTAGGGGTTTGGACCAGTTCATTCAGGTTTGACCCTAGGGATACAAATGTATTTATAAGAATGGGTCAGGGATCTTATTAAAATGTGATTCTGATTCAGTACCTGGAGTGGAAATGCAAATTCTCAGTTAGAATTTAAACCAGAAGGAGCAGGTTGGGAACCCTGCCTGCAAGTATGGAGTGGTAAAATTAGAATTCCACCTGAGGCTTCTTTCTGTTTTAGACTTGGTTAATGTGCCTACTGATGTAATAATCTTGCTTTTAAATTGCAAACACCAGAGGTTTACTTGTTGCTGAGAAAATATTGGCTACTCACCCAATCTTTTAGTGCTCAGCTTCCTCCATCAGTCCCTTGTAAAAGGTATTGTGGCAATTAATTTGCAGCTAGTGTCAAATAATTAGCAAATCATATTTAAGGCATTTTTATCTCCTAATGTCAAAAATCTCCCATGTGCTAGCAAAGTAGAATGCTTAATGCCTGGAAATATGTAAATGGCTACAAATATGTCTTAGCTATTTACTTAGCAACAGTAACAACAAAAAGAACCTAGGTAAAAAGTGAATGATTGCTACCATAAGGTGAGACTCGACTATTCTTGAAAAATGTGATAATTGCCTTGTGCATTCATTATACATTCCACAATTATCTTAAATCCATTTGTACTGAAATAAATCTTTGCGCTAACAGTAAACTATCTCTTTAATGCAGATTAAAATTGGGAAAACTAAAAAGTAAGATCATTGTAATAAATCCTGTAGTCTACCCAGATGTATGAAATTATCCATGCAAAGGCAGCAGCCAGAACCACATCAGTCACTTAATAAAGATTAAAAAAAAAAACAAAAACAAAAACCAACCACATTTATGACCAGGGTATATTTGTCCAGACCAACTTTACAGAGTGACTTCTTCATTCTAATGATGTAATGGTGCCTGGGAAAGTCCATCCAGTTTTCAGATTTCCCCCTTCACCTATATTTGAAAAATAGCACCATCAAGGAAAGAATTATTTCAACTTTGTGATTTTATCTAATAGACCACTTTTTAAATTAATGTATATCATGTAGAACACATTGGAATTGTGCCCAATGTTTGGATGAACTCTAAATGATGTGCTGTGATACACACATCAGTGATGACAGATGGAGAGGTAGTAGAATCTATGACTTACAGTCTGTGATGTTTGTGTGTGATTTCCAGGAGACTCTCACCTTTGAATTTCCCTACATTTGTTTTTCTGGGGTTTAGATTTGCTCTATCCCTCTCTTTGTCAGTTTATCACATTGTGATGGCTTGTATGTTGCTATAATGCTATAAGCTCTGCCACCACTACTTCAAATTTCCACAAAGTCAACTGTACTGACAGATTTCAGCAGCACTTCTAGGCTAAGAAAGAGTAAGAAGAAAAGTCTGGCAATCAACTTTCACAGCTTGCCAACAAAAATCCTGTGGATTGCAATAGAATGCTGGGTGATAATAGTGCTAGAAGGTAAGTCACCTAAGTCAGAGACATTCAGGGCACAACAATGGACGTGAGCACATCAACCATCAGGAAGACTGTGCAGGACCAGGTAATGTTTTGTTCTTTTGTAGAGGCATTGCCAAGACTCACAGCCCAAATGTCATCAGTTGGCAAAAACTTTGTCATTTGAGTGCATGCACAGAACTCACAATGTTACCTGTGTCACCCCTTGACTGTCCTGCACTTGTTACATCCTACTAGCAAGACTTTCCCCCTCCCCGGATGAGTACAGCAAATCTTTATCATTTTCTATGGAATTTGAAGTACTAAGTTTCTACACGTTAGTTAGATGTTATTTATCTTTATTTCACAACTAAAATGTGTTTTCTGTTCTCATTCATTTCTTTATAAAAATTGGTTAGGTGTCATGGGTTGAGATTAAATGAATGATCATTTCTTCCACTAAAATGAATAAAAATAGTTTTAAACTTAACACCTTTCAGGAATGGATTAAAAGTGATTGATAAAAGATAACTGTACAGTGGCACATAAAACACTGCATTGATCAAGTCCAGTAAACTCGGCGGTTGTCCTAGGCTCCATTGAGGAGCAAGTGGTGACTCTTAAGATCAGACTCAATACACACTTCTCAGTGACAGAAGCTCAATACACCTGGTGGTTTTCAGAGTCTCTGTTTTGGTGAAGTGAGCTTGCTTCAGGGAAGGAAAAGATATCTCTTTTCTGAACCTGTAGATAGTAATTGTATCACCTGAAAATCTCCATAGATCTCTCTAGTGATCCTTTACATTTACTGTTTAATTTTCTCTTTTTATAAAAAGTAGACTGCAACCTTATTGGTGTTCTAAATCTACTTGACAGTTAAGATCAAATATTAGACTTGTTTTTTAGTATCTGCTTAGAAAACTCAATCATGTGGTATTTTTTGCATGCACAAATGTCTACATTTCTCCCATGTGGTATCTAACTATTAAGATTTCTTATGCTCTATGTGTAAGTTTGAAACAATTTATGAAAAATTCTCTAAGAAGAGTTAGGCTTAAAACACACACACACACACACACACACACACACACACACACACACCAGTCTGGCCTGATCTTTTTATCCCCGGTTCTTCAGATTGTAAGAAATAGATTTTTCTAAGTCATAGAATTCAAGTTGATCCATCTTCAGGGCAAAAGTGCAAGAATCTCAAGTTGACTCAAAGGAGACATAAACTGTTGGCTGACATAACAAATCGCAGAGCATCAGCACCGAAGAAATGTGCAAGCAAATAGGATGATGTGAATGGAGGGGAGTCATAAAAGAAGTGATAAGACTTGGGTGCTGTCCTGTAAAACGGTTCACCTTATAATACTCAGCCAATGAGGAACCAGAGGAGGGACTCACTAAATAGAGAATACAAAGCTTGCAGCAGACTGAGATGGAGAGCTGGCCTGCTCCTTTTTTTGTGCTTGGGCATCTGATTTTGCAAAATCACTCAATAAAGACTTGCTCTTCTTAAGGTGGACTTGGATTGGATTTCTCAATCATTTACTGGGCTAACACTCAGAACAACTTATTTGGTCACCTCATAAGGCATAAGGTAGTTCCCTTCAACACTTCTTCTTTCCAGACATCCATCTGGGAAAGGTCATAGTCAGGGGTAGTACCGACCCACCAGTTATCAAGAGGAACCAAGACAGGGCACAGGTTTTCTACAACATTGCTCACATAAGGACCCAAAACCATAGTATACTAAATGTAAAAGCAAACCCAAGGCCATTGAGTTGATTCTGACTCATAGTAAACTTGAAGGACAGTGTGGAACTGCCCCATGATGTTTTCAAGGCCACAAGTCTGTTTGTTCTTGTTGTTGTTGTTACATGCCATCGAGTCACTTGCGACTAATAGTGACCCTATGTACAACAGCCCTAAACTCTGCTCTGCCCTGTGCCAATCGCACTGTCTCTGATACACACATCCCAATTACCCCAGTCACTGAATCAATCCACCTCATAGAGGGCCTTCCCCTCCTGCGCTGTCCCTCCATCCTCCCAAGCATGATGTTCCTCTCCAAGGACGGGTCTCTCCTTACATGTCAAACGAAGCCTCAGAATCCTTGCCTCCAAGAAGCAGCCCAGTTTAACCCTCTCCAGGATGAATGTATTTGTTTTCCTAGCAGTCCATGGTACACTCAATACTCTTCTCCAGCACCACAGGTCATAGGTATCTATTCTCCTTCTATCCTCCTTAGTCATTGCCCAACTCTCTGATTCATAACAAGTGATTGTTAAGACCATGGCCTGTATCAGATGCACCTCAATCTCCAGAGAAACAACATTGCTATTTAGTACTTTGGAAAGGTCCCTAACAGCAGACTTTCCCATCAAAATATGTCCTTTAATTTTCTGCTGGTGCCAAGAGTGTTGACTGTGGAGCCAAGCAAACTAAAGCTGTGAACAATGTCAGTCTCTTCACCACCCACCTTGATGCTGCTGATTGGTCCAGTGGTGAGAATCTTTGTCTTCTTGACATGAGCCTTAATCCATATTAGAGGCTGCAGTCCTTGACCCTCTGCAGCAAGAGCTTCACGTCCTCCTCAGTTTCAGCAAGCAGGGTTGTGTCATCTGCATAACGCAGATTGTTGACAGATCTTTCACCAATCCTGACTCCACATTTCTCCTCATAGAGCCCAGCCTCCTGGATAATCTGTTCTGCACACAAGTTGAAAAGGTATGGAGACAGGACACATCCCTGGCATATGCCCTTCCCAATTTTGAAACATGCAGTGTTTCCTTGCTCTGTTCTGATGACTGCCTCTTGTTCCAAGTATAAGTTTTGCATAAGCACAATCAAGCTCTTGGATTTCTATTCTTCTCAGAGTCAACCATAGTTTGTTATACTCCACACAGTCAAATGCCTTTGCATAATCAATGAAACACAGTTAGACATTCCTCTGGTATTCCCTGCTTTCAGCTAAGATCCGTCTAACATTAGCTACAATATCCCTAGTACCACGACCCCTTCCTAACCCAGTCTGGACTTCTGGCAGTTCTATGCTGATGTGCTGGTCCAGTCGTTTTTGGATAATCTTCATTAGAATCTTGCTTGCATGTGAAATCAGTGATATTGTTCTATAGTTTCCACACTCTGTTGGGTCACCCTTCTTTGGGATGGGGACAAATATAGATCTCTTCCAGTCAATTGGCCAAGTGGTTGTTCTCCAGATTTCTTGGCACAACTTGATGAGCACATCCAGACCAGCATCTACTAGCTTGGCACAACTATAATGAAGCAAATTTTTCCACCTTTCTCCTGAGCAGCTGGTACGTTTGGACCACTGACCCTTTGGTTATGCTTTTATCACAGGACACTGATGAACTTGGTGTTAGGAGCCATTGAGTTGTGTACAACTCATAACAACCCTAAAACAACAGATCTGAACCCTGTCCATCCTGTGCCAACTTCACAATCTCTTCCACGGTTGAGCTCATTGTTGTAGTCACTGTGATGAACTAGATTCCTCAAGAGGCTGAAAATGGTTTTTATTAGGTAAACTCTGTGAACAATGGTTGCTTGAAATGTTTAGAAAAACAATACCATTTTCAAAACAAATCTATATTCTTTATGTATCTATCCAGGATGATGTCTGCAAGGGAAGGAGTTAAAAGAAATACAACTCAATTGGTTTGCCCATGAAAAATTAATCAATAGAATGAAAGAATGTTTGGATTAATGTAGAAAGATGTTTACAATATACCACTGAACTTAAAATAAGGAAGTCTTAACACAATAGTTGGGTTTTTGTTAGAGAAAAAATATGGATGTTTGGAAGGGTATATAACATAAGAAGAGAAAAAAGAGATTCTCAATTGGAAAATTACAGGTATTTTTTTTGTCAATTTCTTCCTGCTTGTATGTATTTTTAAAGTTTTTTTTCTACAGTGAATATATGTTGTTTAGTTTTTTAAATGTCTACACTTACAAATTTCCAATAGAAATCAATAGCTTGATATCCCTTCACAGCAAATATTAGAGCCATGACTATCAGCTATGAGTTTTTGTAGAAACAGCTGAATAAAACAACATATTAAAAATGAGCCCTGATCCACCTTGCAGAAAGGTTAGGAACACCAACCGATTAAGTCAGAACCTTACAGGAGGGCTGTGACTGTGAAGGGGCAGTTACTATATTGTTGTTTTAAGATTTTCAGCTCTTTCTCTTCCAGTCGCTGGCACTCTGGGAGCTGCGGCAACGGTGCAGACATGGCCAAGTCCAAGAACCACACCACACACAACCAGTCCCGGAAATGGCACAGAAATGATATCAAGAAACCAAGATGACAACGATATGAGTCTCTTAAGGGGGTAGACCCAAATTCCTGAGGAACATGTGCTTTGCCAAGAAGCACAACAAGGGCCTGAAGAAGACGCAGGCCAACAATGCCAAGGCCATGGATGAACGTGCTGAGGCTCTGAAGGCTCTTGTCAAGCCCAAAGAGGTCAAGCCCAGGATCCCAAGGGGTGTCAACTGCAAGCTCAGCCAACTCACCTACATCGCCCATCCCAGGCTTGGGAAGCGTGCTTGGGCCCGCATTCCCAAGGGGCTCAGGCTTAACTGGCCAAAATCCAAAGCCAAGGCTGACATTAAGGCCGAAGCTCCAGCAAAGTCCTCAAGGTGCCAGCCAAAGCTGCAGCCCAGGCGCCATCTAAGGCCTCAACACAGGCTCCTGCTCCAAGCCAGGCTCCCAAAGGTGCCCAAGCCCCTGCAAAGGCTCCATAATTGAGTTCTCCATCTGAGGACAGAAGG
>NW_006400155.1:201503-203457 GCF_000299155.1 Elephantulus edwardii
GTGGATTCAGGTATGCAGCCAAGGAGGAGAAGTTTGAGTTTCAAATTTATTGGCATTCATTTATGATCACATCAATAGTAGAGGTTTCCTGAATACATCCCTATCAGGACATTTCTCTGGAATTCTTAAATTACACCACCACCTAATTTAGAGTTATTCATAGCTTTAAGAGGCTTTACTTGAGTTCAGATCTGTTCATTTGTTCATTTCTATGTGCTAGTCACTTTCTGTGGCAACTGCTGTCCTAGTGGTAGGGAGCTGCACTGTAACCCTGAAGGCTCATGGTTCAAATCCAAGTGCTCTGTGGGAAGAATTAGAATTAGAACTAAAAAAAGAGACAAAATTTATGCTTGGAAAAATTGAGCTATCAAAACCAAGAAGTCAATCTTGGCATCCTTAGAATTAGTGCTTTGGGTGCATGAATGATGTCAAAGAGCAAGGACCAGAATGAGAACTGTTGTGGAATGTTGGGGAGAAAGGCAGGGCCTCTGGCCAGGACTGATTGCCTAAGCTTCAAATAAGTGCAAGCATCCCCGATGGCCTTTAATACAGGGTAGAGAAATCTCCCTGTGTTTGGCTGTACTGGCTTGAGAAAGCTTGCTACCTGGGAAGATGGCTGCCTTGTCTGTTGAGCTGGGAGTGGTCCAGTTGGGGCTGAGGTTCTCCTAACCAAACCACATGTCCCACGTCTGTAAGCCCATGCTATCCAGTCTTCCTGTGTATATCAGTGCACTGCAGATCCCAACAAAATTGAGTTGGATTGACCCTCTGATCCTCTCTGGGAGTGATGTATCTCACTGTTAAGTTGCCAGGGAAGAGATAGCGACAGAGAACCGCCTGCTAAACTTTGAACTCTCCATAGCATCGTCTCATTGGCTCAGACTCCAGCTCAAGGTCCACCCAGAGACAGAGGCCATAAATAAAGCTTTACTTTCCCCCATTGTTTCACATTTTCTTCCCTCCTCTTCCAGCCTTCCCTGCAACACATTCCTTGTTTCAGATTGTTGTCATACATATAATGCCTAATCATATATTCCTCTCTGATAGTTCTTAGTCACATCTGATCCACTGCAGTGTTCATTATCTATCCACACTATTCAAGGAGGGAGGTCCGTTCCTTCAGAATGTAACTTTCTAATAAATCTAGCTTTACTTTTTTACCTTCACTTCTGCATCTTCATCTTTTTCTTCTCGTTCCCATGCTCTAATGAAAAGCTTCGTCCTACACTTTTAATGTTTCATCCTCTAAAGTCAGCTCTCCCAAGACACCCCAAGATTGCTGCACACTGTGCTACCTTGGTACGTAGGCACCCTCCCCTCTAATATCTTCAGCCTGGCATGGTTCTTTTGCCTCTGTGAGAAGGGTGAACTAGGACACTGATTGCATGGTAACAGGAGAAAGAGGGGCAATCTCCTCCTATGTGACTAAACTGCCTCTGGAAACCCCCGAGAGGGTGAGCTGTTCCAACTTGACTGCACATAGCAAAAACAAATCACTTTCTAGGAGTCTGAGGTTTGGAGATGAATAAGCCCCAGTCTGTGTCCTCAGAGATCTAGCATCTTGGTGATAGAAAGACTGTAAACATATAACTGCAGTATGGTGCCATAATTATATGGTGAACTGTGTGCAGAGAGCTGTGGATATATGAGGACAAGGCCTCATTTGGAGGGTTCTCTGGAAGAGATTCCTGGAAGAGCTGATTGTTTTCTGGAGCAGTGTAGACGATGCCGAGGGTCAAACGCGTGAGAGAAGACTATCAAGTTCTCTCTGGACAACGTTACCACAGGCAAGCAAACACAAAAACAGGTTACTAGTGAAAGAAGAAAGAAATACAAACAGGCAAGCACAGTTCACTGAGTCAGACAGTAGTTCTTCTGATTGGTGGTGAGTGAAACTTGACTTTCTGTGATGATTTTTATTTTTATTTTAATTTATTTTATTTTAATTTTTTTT
>NW_006400155.1:205611-220459 GCF_000299155.1 Elephantulus edwardii
TCTCCCTAACATGCTTCTAGTTCCAGGAAGGGAACAGTGGAGTGGAAGCAGGAGCCACAGTCATTGCTGGCCCTTGCTCTGTTTCCTTGCTTCATCCTGGGACTCTCATTGCCATGCTCCCTTTATTCTCTCTGACCCTGTAGTGTCCAATTAGCCCAAATCTCTAAGAAGTTAAATTTCTGGTCCAAGGAAATACAACCAACTCAGGCCCAATACAGAACCAAAACTCTGCGGTGCAATGTCTACTCCTACACTGCTTGATAAGTGAGAAATTGCAAGGTGACCACTGTTACTGCTAGTCGTTGTTGTTCAGTCAGAAACAATTCACAGCTAACCCCCCACTGGCTGGAAATCACATAGTAGGAGGCTGCCCATCTTTCTCCTTCAGGACCAAACACCCAAGGGCAGGGAATAGTCCTCTTCCCAGAGCACTCCTTCGTTGTAATCCTCACTAACAAGCATGTAACAAACCATGGAAGTATCAGCCTTGAGACTTTATTAGTGAAAACAACCTCTCAGACAGTCTGACCTGGCAGAAAAGTTGTCAGATTAATGGCATTAGTAAATTTGCAAATCAAACGCTTCATTATGTATGATACTGTACTTGCAAATGGGATTATGTTGATTATGTACTATAAATAGCATTTTAAAGAGACTCCCTCAAGGCAGCCAGGGCTGAAATCTTGCTAGTCAGAATTTAAAAGCATGGATGACTGAACTGCTAAATACATGAAGCCTTGGGGTCAGCTTAGCAGCCCTGGGCAATATTGGAGGGTGAGAATTCTGCTCATCTTTCCAGCAAGGACATCTTATCATCAAATCCCTTCTGTTCTGAAAAGAAGGATCTCACAGACTTCTTCTCCCAAGGCCTGAGACAGCTTTGCCCTTGGTGGCAATGCCAGATTCTGCAATAAGCAAGATTGTAGTTTTATGTACCTTCAAGTCAGAGCTGACCCATAACTGACCCTCCAGCACTTTTTCAGACACAGTGAGTTGAATGGGAGGAAAGTGCTCATCTTTTTCCTACAAAACAGCTGTCGGATTTGAACTGAGTGCCTTCCAGTGCAGCTCCTTAAAACTAGGCCAACAGAGCTCCCTAATAAGAAAATAAGTACAGATTTACTTGTAATTGTTTACTAATATGTAGTGAACCATTTCAATATAGATGTTAACTACAGATTAGTTTCCATAGATGTGGTCAGTTGGTCTAAGGTATATTGAGATCCACATATTTTAAAAGGGTGGGGATGGGATTCAGGCGCTCTGGTGGCTTAGTGGTAAGGAATTGTACTCTCAGCCCAAAGACAAGCAATTGCTTGTCCATCAGCTATTCCAACAGAGAAAGGTGGACAATAACACACCAAGCATTTACAGCCTCTGAAAACGTACTAGAGTCAGCAGCGAATGGGTTCCAACATAAACAAAACAAACAGAATGGAGAAACTGGATTAAGGTATACAAGGCTTCTATATACTGATAATCTGTGATGGTCCCTGCTTCATCATGCATTCAAGTGGGGTATGTGAGTTACATACATGAGTATGTCTGTCTTAATCATCAATGTTTTAACCTTTTTTAAAAAGCTGACTATAATATTAGTGATTGAATGAAAAAATGCCATATACAATTTTAGCAGAAATAGATGAATAGGATAATAACATTTTTACTAGTTATGTGGCATTAAGATTTTTATTATATTCAACACTTTCTAAATATTGAATATTCATTTTTTATGATGAAGTCAGTGATTCTTTGTTAAATCCGTAATACTTTTTGCAAAGACAAATTTATCAACAATTCCTCAGTAGTGATCATAAAGCATTAAGTCATAGCTGTGGGGACCTTCTTCTCCTGGGGCCCTTAGCCATGACTTTTTTGGCATGTATTTGAAGCCAGTTCTGATTCCACTGTATTGGATAACCCTTTTTTTTAATGTGTTGACCATACAATGGAAGTTTAGGTTATTTCTGGCTTGGACTATCATGAATATTCACTTATAAACCTTAATGTAAGTTTCCATTCTTCTTGGGTGACTCCCTAGGAATATCATTGTTCAATTGTACTTTATTTTATTAATAAAACTTTTTATTTTAATTGTGATTTGATTGGAGTAGATGAAGGAAAAACCTGCTTAAAAGGAATATATGACTAAGCATTATATGTATGACAACAGCCTTGAATAAGAGAGGGCTGGGGGGATGGGAAGATGGAGGTAATTGAGCGACAATGAATGAATATTTTTTAAAAAAGAGTAAACTGGGGAGGGCGAAGGGACAGAGAGGAGGAAAATGTGCAACAATGAATTAATGAAAAGCTAATTTTTCTAAACATGGAATAATCTAAATATTCTACAACTTCCCATGAGCGTGTTGTTTCTGTCAAGTTGACTGCAACACATAGTGACCATATGTACAGTTTTTAAAAACTGCCCAATTCTGGGTCACCTTCATACCCTGTGCTGTGCTTAAGCCCATAGTTGAAATCACTATGTCAATCTATTTTTTTGAGGTCTCCCTCTCTCTGGGTGACCTTCTCCTTTTCCAAGCATGATATCGTTTTCTAGGGACTAGTCCACCCTCATAACACATACAAGTATGTGAGACAAAGTCTCAACATCTTTGTTTCTAAGAAGCACCCTGGCTTCACTTCTTCTAAGACACACTGGTTTGTCGTTTTGACAACTCATAATATATTCAGTGCTCTTAACCAATACCACAATTTTAAGGCATCAATTGTTCTTAGTCTTTCTTATCCATTGTCCAATTTTTAATATACACATGAAATTATTGAAAAATATCATAAGTTGGATCAGATGCACATAGTTTTTGAAGTGATATCTTTACTCTTTAAAGTGGTCGTTAGCACTTTAAAAAGACTCTTGACAATAGATATGCCCAATGCAATATTCCATTTGATTTCTTAAGTACGGCTTCCATTGGTATTGATTATGGATCCAAGTTCCATGAAAGTAGCAGTCAAGAAATCAATTGACATATTGTACTGAGCAAATTTACTTCAAAAGATCTCCTTAAAGCATTAAAAGGCAACATGTAGAACAGCACATTGAGGCATAAGGAGAAAATGACCCAATCATTGAGTCAGTTTTCAGTTGTCTAATAAGGATGTGAACATTGGACAATGAACAAGGAAGACTAAAAAATAATTGATGCATTTGAGTTAAGGTATTGACAAAGAATATTGACTATGTACTACCAGAAAAGCAAACATATCTGTCTTTAAAGAGTAGTTTCTTAAAAAAGAGGATGGGAGACTGCATCTAATTCATTTCAAATGTGTTATCAGAACAGACAGACCCCAGAGAAGAAAGGACATTATGCTTTGTAAATTAAAGGGTCAACAAAAAGACGAAGATCTTTCACAAGATTGATTGACATTGTAGGTGCAACAATGAATTCAAATATAGCAGTGATTCAATGGAATAGGACTGGGCAGTGCTTTGTGCTACTGAAGATTGGCTCAGTATGAGTCTCAACTGATTCAAATGCACCCAACAACAATGCTTAACGATCAGACTGGATGGATATTCCATATAGTGCAATTGTTTTTTTCCTAAAATACTGTTTCAGTCTCATGTCACACAGCATCTCACTCTAGAACAGCCTAAGTAAAAGAAATTACTGGAAAATGATATATTAAATTGGTAATGTGACTGAATTAGACTATTTTATGACTTTTAAGGGTAGAATTACTATACATACATAAGTAATAATGTTTCTCTCTATAAAATTGCTTAAAGTTGCTTTAAGAAATAAAGAGGGATCATTTGAGATTTGCACATCAAATATAAGAAACAGACTTCCAGTTTTTTTCAAACAGGTTCAATTTGTCCTCTAAAATTATTTTCTATTAGTTGACTTTAAAATGTCCTCCATTTCTTTATAAGTAATCAAAGGTATAAAGGTATGTGTAATTCTCTCCATTCACATCATAAATTCTAAGTATTAAATAACCTATCTCATAATAAGCCTTTTCTTACATATTTACTTAACCTCCAATTCACTTTAAAGCATACAGATGACATGAAGTATTATATTTTTTATTTTATATTGGCTTGTATATAAAATTCATAAAAGTTGTGTTTCCCACTTTCTGCATTCATATGTGTCATACAATCATCCCCATACATTGTGTTTTATAAAATTAATCCCCATTCAATCATGCATATCAATCAGGTCCCTGCCAGATCTTTCACATTTCCTTTAACCCCCTCCATCATATTGTGTTAACCTCATGACTTACTCCCTGCCCACACTCACCCCTCTGTTGCCATCTTTTCTCCCATTGGATCCCCATACATGTTTTATAGTTATCTTTCTATTTTTACCATAATGGTCTTATGCAGTATTTGTCTCAATGAGACTGAATTAGTTCACTCAGGATAATGCTCTCCAGTCTCTCCTAAGTTATTTAATACTTTTTGAAATCGTTGTTTCTAGCTGCTGCATAGTATTTCATTATGTTAATGTACCACAATTTCCCAATCCACTCGATTGTGGTTGAGCATTTGGGCTCTTTCCTTCCACCTTTTTGCGATGGTGAATAACATTGCTATGAACATTGGTGTACAAATCTCTGTCGACACAATTATTAATGATGCTTAGATAAACCTAGATCCCTTACTCTCAAGTGATAACCTTTCGATAAGACAAAGGCTTTGTATCTTCAGCTTTCTATATGTCTCCTTAAGCCTTCATACCAGTGTATTTAAATATGAGTACAACATTAATTAGGGAACTCTTTGCAGAACAAATTATCCGAGAGGCTTGGCTCTATGAGGAGAAGTATGGTGTCAGGATTGGTGGAAGATCTATTAACAATCTGCGTTATGCAGATGACACAACCCTGCTTGCTGAAACTGAGGAGGACCTGAAATGCTTGCTGCAGAGGGTCAAAGACTGCAGCCTTCAGTATGGATTGAAGCTCAATGTTAAGAAGACAAAGATTCTCACCACTGGACCAATTGGCAGCACCAGGACAGATGGTGAAGAGATTGAGATTATTTTGGCACCAGTAACCAGGAAATTAAAAAAATGTATTGCAATGGGAAAGTCTGCTGTTAGGGACCTCTCTAAAGTATTCAAGAGCAATGGTGTCACTCTGGAGACTAAGGTGTCTCTGATACAGGCTATGGTCTTTGCAATCACTTGTTATGCATCAGACAGTGAGACAATGACTAAGGAGGATAGAAGGAGAATTGATGCCTTTGAGTTGTGGTGCTGGAGAAGAGTACTGAATGTACCCTGGACTGCAAAGAAAACAAACAGATTCATCCTGGGGAGGGTTAGATCAGGCTGCTCCTTGGAGGCAAGGATTCTGAGGCTTCGTCTGGCATACTTTGGACATGTTGTAAGGAGGGAGAGGTCCTTGGAGAGGGATATCATGCTTGGAAGATGGCACAGAAGGGGAAGACCCTCTATGAGGTGGATTGATTCGGTGACTGGGGTAATTGGGATGGGTGTGTCAGAGGCAGTGAGATTGGCACAGGATAGAGCAGAGTTTAGGGCTGTTGTACAGAGAGGATCGCTATGAGTCACAAGCGACTCGATGGCACATAACAACATATGGTCCATAGGAAATTGCACTGCTAACCCAGAGGCAGTCCCTATCTGGTGGTTTGAGTCTACCAGCAGCTCATCAAGAGAAAAATGGAAAACGTCCTGTGATTTACAATCAGGGAAAACTAATTGGGGTTCTGGGTCGACTATGAGTTGATTCTGACTCTACAACAATGTGTTAGAATGTTGACATTAATTCTACCACTTCTCTGTCAGTTTCTCATACTGTGGTGGCTTTCATGTTGCTGTGATACCTGAAGCTATATCACATGTATCTAAAACACCATGAGGGTCATCTATGATGAACAGGTTTCAGAGGACCTTCTGGGTTAAGATGAAGTAGGAAGCAGATTTGGCCATTCACTTCTGAAATGATGGGCTCTTGAAAAATCCTATGGATAGTGGTAAAACATTGTCCAATAAGAGCTCTGATAAGTTAATGGAAGAGGGAACTGTGTTGCCAATCCAAAGGCAGTTCAAAATCACCAGCTGCTCTGAGGGAAAAAGATGGGTAACCTCCTCCTGTACAATTTACAGCCTCTGAAAACCCTGGAGAAGATCAGCTATGAGTTGATTCTGACTCAACATCAATGAGTATGTGTAAATGATAGCTAATATATTTAATATAATATACTATCATATTATATCTAATACAATGTCAGAAGGCAAGCATCTCTCCAGATTGGAAGAAACTAAAAATATATCTAGAGAATGTATTTTCTTCGAAATAAAAAAGAGACTACGTTAATGACATCAATGGAGTAATTTATTTGCTGATCTGGCATGGCTCAAAATGAGGATAAGCAGCTGCAAATATTAATTAATGATTGCAATGTTAAATGTATAAAAGATGAATTAAGGAAAATGAGAAGTCAGAAATGAGATGGAAAGCATACAGATAAATATTCTAGATATTGGTGAGCTAAAATGGTTTGGCATAGGCCATTTTGAATCTGATAGTTATACAGTCTGCTATGCAGGAATGACAAATTGAAGAGGAATAGTGCTGAATTCATAGTCCAAAAGAACATTTCAAGATCTGTTCTGAAGTATAATACCGTCAAAGATAGGATCATATCCATACATATACAAGTAAAACCTGTTAATATGACCATTATTCAACTTTACAAATCAACTATTAAAAACAAATATGAAGAAACTGAGGATTTTAACCAACTTCTTGAATCTGAAAATAATTTAACTTGCAATAAAGATTCACTAGTAATAAGTGGTGAATGGAATGAGAAAGTTGGAAATACAGAAGGAGAGGTGATGAGGCCAAAGATCACATGGCAGAATTTTGTATTATCAATGACTTACTCATTCCATATGCTTTTTAAAACAAATAAACCACAAATGGCAGCTATAAAACATGGATCTAATCTGATAGAATACACAGAAATAAAATTAACTGCATCTTTAGTAAAAAAAAAAAAGGCCAAGGGTGGTCTTGGACTGCAGAATAGATCATCAATTGCACATATGTAACTTTTTATCAAATTGGAATGGGAAGAAATGAAAACAACCCCACAAGAACAAACATATGACTTTGGGTATATGCCACCTGAATTTAGAGACAGGTCATCTTAAGAACAGTTTTAATGCACAGAACTCTGATGACTGGAGACCAGATGAGTTGTGGGACAACATTAAAAACAATACCAAGGAAATTGTTAAGAAAACAGGAAAGAAAGAAAGAAAGAAAGAAAGAAAGAAAAGGCCAAAATGAATTGTAAATGATATTGTTGTTGTTATGTGCTGTCGAGTCGCTTGCGACTCATAGTAACCCTATGTACAACAGCCCTAAACTCTGCTCTGTCCTGTGCCAATCACACTGTCTCTGATACCTCCATCCTGATTACCCCAGTCACTGAACCAATCCACCTCATAGAGGGCCTTCCCCTCCTGCACTGTCCCTCCATCCTACCAAGCATGATGTCCTTCTCCAAGGACCAGTCTCTCCTTACAACATGTCCAAAGTATGTTAGACGGAGCCTCAGAATCCTTGCCTCCAAGGAGCCACCTGGTTTAACCCTTTCCAGGATGACTCTGTTTGTTTTCCTAGCAGTCCATGATACTCTCAATACTCTTCTCCAGCATCACAGCTCAAAGGCATCAATTCTCCTTTTATCCTCCTTGGTCTTTGTCCAACTCTCTGATGCATAACAAGTGATTGCAAAGACCATGGCCTGCATCAGACACACCTTAGTCTCCAGAGAGACACCATTGCTCTTCAGTACTTTGGAGAGGTTCCTAACAGCAGACTTGCCCAAAACTGCATGGAATCTGTTTGGGCCCAAGGGTCACAGGCCCTCGGGCCAAGAAAAACCTATTTACACACCAGTTCTATAGGACACATCACCTTCGCTCAGGAAACATTACCACTAAACTTCAGAGACACTGGTCACAACATAAGAAACTACCAGCGGCTGACGTGTTTGGGATCACAGAAGCCAAGGAAGCTTCAGATATAAGTTATCAGATCAAGGGCTGGTCAATGGGAGATAGATGTGAAGGGAATGGGTAGAAGTGGGTGGGTATCCTGGTGGATGATGGAACAGGGAAATAAATGGGTAAAGACATGTGTGCCAAAGGCAGGGACAACACTGATACTAATGATTAACTCCACAATAAGGGATATATCTTTTACTTTTTCTATAAAATGCTGGTCTGTCTGATACTTCTCTAAATCTGAACATTCAGATTAAGACAGATGAGGAAGAAGGATTGGCCATCCACTTCTGAAATAGCAGGCCTCTGAAAACCCTATGAAAAAGGGAAGATAGAGAATATAAAACTTTATAATGAAATGTGCAAAAACCTGAAGTTAGAAAACTGAAAGGGAAGAACACACTTAACATTTCTCAACTTGGATGAAGGGGAGAAAATATTCAAGCCTCAAATTGAAATACTGAAGGATTTTATGACTAAAGTTGAGTAATACAGCAAACATCAAGATAATATGGAAAGAATGGACAGAGTAATTGTATCAAAGAGGCTGATTAATGGTATATTTTCAAGAAGTAGCATACTAATCAAGAGTCAATAGTACTGAGGGCAGATCTCCACACTGCACTGAAAGTATGGCTGAAAAATAAGTTTCCAGGAATTCCAAACTAGATATTTCAACAGTTGCAGTCCTAGACATGCTTACACATCTGTATCAAGAAATTTGGAAGACAGCTACCCCTGGCCCACTTACTAGAATAAACCCATTGTTCCCATGGAAAAAAAAAATCCAACAGAATATGGAAATTTAAAACAATATCATCAATATCCCACAAGTAAACAAGGAATTGCCACAAGTTCAAGCTGGATTCAGAAGCAGCTATGGGACAAGAGATAATCATTACAACAAATGGATCTTGGCTGAAAGCAGGAAATACAAAAAATATGTTTAATTGTGTTTTACTGGTTATATAAGGGTGTTCTACTGCCTGGATCATAATCAGTTAGGATAATTTCATGCAAGTGGAAATCTCAAAAAAATTGAATTATGAGCATGTGGAAACTTTATATAGATAAAGAAGTTATTATTAAAAAAAAAAAAAACCAAGGAGGCACTGCATAGTTTAATACCAAGAAAAGCATTTCCCACCTTTTAGGGTTGCAGGGATATATCCTTTCAATACCTGTTCAATCTGTATGCTGAGCATAAAATCTGAGAAGTTGAACTACATGAGAAGAATATTGCATGAGAGTTAAAGGTAGACTCACTAACAACCTGTGACATAGAGATAACAAACTTGCTGAAAATGGAGAGGACTTGCAGTACTTATTGACAAAGATCAAAAACTATAGCCTTCAGAATGGATTACAACTCAATATAAAAAAAAAAACAAACAAACCCAAAAATTCTTACAAGTAGGTCAATGGGCAATATCATCATAAATGGAATAGATCAAAGTTGTCAATGATTTCCTTTTACTTGGACTCAAAATTTGTATCCATGGACACAGCAGTCAAGAAATCAAATTATTTGTATGACATGGGAAAATCTGCTGCCAAGGATCTCATTAAAGTACAGGGACGTCAGTTTCAACACTGAAGTGCTCATAAACCAAGTGATGGTATTTGTAATTGCTTTATATTCATGTAAAAGTTGGACAATGAATTAAGGAGACCTAAGAAGAATTGTTCCTTTGAATTGTAGTGGTAGAAAGGAATATTAAATATAGTGCCAAAAGAACAAACAAATCTGTATTGGAATAAGTACGACCAGAGTGCAAAGAATTTGTCTCACATACTTTGGACCAGTTCTTAGAAGGGGTCAGTCCCTGGATGGAAGACATCATACTTAGAAAAGTAAAGGAAGACCCACAAAGAGATGGAATGACAGAGTGACTGCAGCAATGGGCTTAAGCACAGAAAATACTGTGAGGAAGGAAAGGTTTTGTTCTATTTTACATGGAGTGGTTATGAGTTACTGGACAACACCTAACAACAACATGCTACTGCAATGCGTTAGTAGGAGAACGCTCTCCTATGATGCTGAGTGGGTTTCATGGAACCATTTCGATCATGGAGATGGCACAGGAAGGGGTATGGGTTAGGAGCCAACTCGACCCTGCTCACAATAGCAGCAGCAGCAACCAAGTTTATTTGAATCTTATAGCTGCAGTTTCAAGCCACCTGTTTGTCAAATTGAGGATAAGCTAATTACACCTTCTGTTGTCACAGAAGAGTCTGTACTTAATTAGAAGTATGGTTATTTATCATAGATGTGAGAAGACTCACTGTGTTTATCGACCCAATGGCAGAAGGCAGCAACCAGCTACTCTCTCACGCTGTTGAAAACAAGGCAAAGAACAAAAATTGCCATGTAAAAAATTGCAAGTAATTATGTGGGCAGGAAGTCCTGTGGGAAAAACATACTGGAAGGGACCAACCAAGGACAATTTGGCATCTCCGTCACTAGAAAGAATTTGAAAATATCAGAAAAACCCACTAATCAAGGTGGTTTAAGCCAATCTGGCAGTAAGGAGAACAAGAAAGTCTTTAAGATTTTTTTTCCTTGCCCTTTTATAGATTATAATTAAGGTCTGTCTCTGTTACTATATACACATCAAGAACTCAAATTTTGAACATCCTGCGTACAAAACCAAGAATGAACCACAGTTATTTGCAGAACTCTGAAGTAAACTCTTACATATTTTTTTTTCTTCACTAAACCAAAAGTTTAAATAAAATATCTGCTGATCACACTGAACCAGAACTGTTCTCATTTAAGACTTTAGAACTAGAATAGCAACACCATCCAAGTTAAATTCAAACTAAAGGAGAAAGATGGGCAGTCTTTTCAAGTGTGATTTATGGCCTCTGAAAACTGGCTTGGAGGGTCAGCTTTGAGTCGGTTCTGACTCAAAAGTACCAAACAACAGCAATAAAGCAATATTTAAATGTTCTTTCATTTTTCAATTGAGTCATTTGTGTTTGGATCGTGTTATTTGTATAACTTATGATGGTTTTGGCAGTTCCTGTCTTGAGAAATGATATATGTAGTTTGACTTAAGATAAAAATCTGTTTTACAAACTCCAAAGTTGAACATGGACACATCCTACTCCATGGAAAACAAGCCACTATATTCTACTAAGCCTGAAGTCTAAGAATATGCTACGGGTCAGCTGATCCAGATAATCAAGGTTTATCCTAAAACTAGCATAAACTTCCTCAGTGTAGTTTAAGCAATTGCATTAAGATACTGAAATAGTCCTTAGGGAACTCTGGTGGCCTAGTAGTAAGAAGCTGCACTGCAATCTTAAAGGTACATGGTTAGAATCCACCAGCCAGCTGCTTGGTGGGAGAAAGATGAGCATTCTCCTCCCATGTGATTGATATACAGCCTCTGAAAACCTGCTGGAAGGTCAGCTATGAGTCAGTTCCAACTCGACAGCACACACCACCAAAGCAGTTCTTAGGTTGTACAAATGATTGCTGCATTCAGCTGCTAACTGAAGATTGGAATCCACCCACAGTCACCTAGGAGGACAGACAAAAAGCCAACATTAAAATCCTGTGAAGCGCAGTTCTACCCTGACGCACGTGGAGTTGCCGAAAGTTAAAGTGATCACAACTGGCAACTGTCATATTAAAGACGCCACTATCCTCAAGCATTTTCCATCGAAGAGAATTAGTCTTACTTCCAAATCCAGCTGCATGATTTGTCCATTAAAAGCCCACCCAGAACTAGATCTGATTGGTTCAGTCTGGAGCGCACGCCTGATTCTCTGAGTACTCTGATTTGTCTCTCACTTTGGTTAATGTAAGGAAACAGCTTCCTTTTGCCGGGCCACAGTGGAAGTTCATTGATGATGGAAATCTGATGTAACTGCCCCCAAAATCCCTGGTGCTGAAGCCTCTGGGCATCTGTGAGTTCTGGAGAACAACTCTTCTTTTTGGATTCTAGGAGAGTTGTTTTGCAGTAAAATCCTATTACTTGGCATATAATTGCCAGGTTTCTGTTCCTCAGGAGGAGAGGTGCTATGGGGCCGCTAACCTACTTCTGGAGCTCTCTCAGCACCTCTCTCAGCTTCCTCACATTTACCCACATGCCTCCGAATGGTAGTCTTCTGAGGAAGATACTCCATCCTGTTTAAAGATGGAAGCCAAAGCAGAAATACAGTGTGAAGTACCAAGCACAAACAGTGAGGCCACAGTTGGTTTTGTTTACTGATTCAAAACCAAACAAAACCCACACATAGACTCTGAGATCAGACACAAAGAAGATACAAAAAGGTTCTGGAATCAACTAAAACTAGGAGGAAAGGGAGCCTGGGAGAACCTGTGATTCTGTCAACCTGTCTGTAGAGTATGGAGCAGGCATCCCAAAGCTTACTTTGCCCACAAATACCCTGTGTGTCTCGTTGGTAAACAGTAGGCTCTGATTCAGTGGGCAGGTGTGGGGATGGGACTTGGTATTCCGCATGTTCATGCTTGGCTCCCAAATGCCAAAAGTGTGGTGAATGCACTACTCAGAAAGCATTAATTCATCAACAATTAATAACAAGAAACAAAAGAGTATATAATATAAGTAAAAGGAAATAACTAGCTGGACAGTGAATAAGGGTTATAGAAGAAGAATCAATGCCTTTAAGTTGTGGTGTGCGAGAAGAGTATCCAAAGTCCTATGGACTGCCAAAAGAACAAACAGGTATGCCTTAGAGAAATAGCAATCTGGATACTTCTTGGAGGCAAGTATGGCAAAGGTTTGTCTCACATTTTTTGAGCATGTTAAGAGAAGCTATTCCTTGGATTGCATCTCAATGTCAAGAAAACAAAGATCCTTTCCACTGGACCAATAGGTAACATCATGATGGATGGAGAGAAGATTGAAACTATCAACAACTTCCTCTTACTTAGATCCACAATTAACACCCTTGATAACAACAGTAAGGAAATAAGGAGATGCATTGCTCTGGGAAAAATCTGTATTTCAGGATCTTTCCAAAATATTGAGGAATAATGATGTCAGTTTGAAGACTAAGGTGTGTCTGAGATCTTTCCAATTATTTGCTATGCATCTGAGAGCTGAACAATGAAATAGGATGACACAAAAAGAATTGATGTCTTTTGCTGTGGTGTTGGAGAAGAGTATTGCATATCCCATGGACAGCCAAAAGAACAAACAAATATGTCTTGGAGAGAGTGCATTTGGGGTATTCTTTGGAGGCAAGAATGATGAAGCTTCACCTCACTTACTTTGGGCATGTTTCTAGGAGGAACTTTGGAGTAGGACATGATACTTGGAAGGGTGGAAGGTCGGCAAAGGAGAGGAAGACCCTCAACATGGAGTATTGACACAGCAACTGCTGCAATGTTCTCTAGTGTATCAGGAAGTGTAAAGGTGTCACAGGATAGAACGGGGTTCAGATCGGTTGTCGCTATGCATTATATTGCACTCAATGGCATCAAACAAAAACAACTCCACATTTCTTGGAGAGGAATATGCTTGGAAAGGTGAAAGGCCAATGAAAAAGAAAAAGATCTTCAATGAGATAGAATGATACAGTGTTTGCAGCAATGGGTTCCGGTGTATTTTTTTCCCCCAAATCTAGGTTTTATTTTTTTTTTATTATTTTTTTCACTAGTTTATTTACAAAATTCTAATGCAAATTCAAACAAATTCTTTCAATTTCCCTCACCCCTCCACCCATCAAATTGTACAACCCAATGATTAATCCCCACTTCCCCTGTACATCCATATCCTTCTGCTTCCAGCCTCTTCCACCCCTCCTGGACCCTTATACTCATTCTACAATCTTATACAATATTTATCCTTGTGGGACTGAGTTAGTTCACTCAGCATAAAGCTCTCTAGTCCCTCCCAAGTTAGGTAATAATTTACAAAGTTATTGCTCCTTTGTGCTTCATAGTACATAGTGCAACAGTTGTGTACAATTCTAAGTTTATGCTTCAGTTCTCATATTCTCAGCGTATATTCCAAGTAGTGTAATGTTGTTGTTGTTGTTGTTGTTATGTGCCATCAAGTCACCTGCGACTCATAGCGATCCTATATACAACAGCCCTATACTCTGCCCTATCCCGTGCCAATTTCACCATCTCTGACACACCTACCCCCATTACACCAGTCACTGAATCCATCCATCTCATCAAGGGTCTTCCTCTCCTGCACTGTCCCTCCACCCACCCAAGCATGACATTCCTCTCCAAGGACTGGTCCCTCCTTGCAACATGTCCAAAGTATCTGAGATGAAGCTTCAGAATTCTTGCCTCCACAGAGCAGCCCGGCTTCACTCTCTCCAGGACAAACCTGTTTGTTCTCCAAGGAATCCATGGTACATTCAACACTCTTCTCCAGCACCACAGCTCAAAGGCATCAATTCTGCTTCTATCATACCTAGTCATTGTCCAGCTCTCCAATGAATAGCAGATGATTGCAAAGACCATGGCATGTATCAGGCACACCTTAGTCTCCAGACTGACATCTTTTCACTTCAGCACTGCAGACTTTCCCATCGCAATACATCTTTTAATTTCCTGGCTGCTGGTACCGAGAGTGTTGACTGTGGATCCAGGCAAACCAAAACAGTGAACAGTCTCAATCTCCTTACCATCTCCAGCAGCAAGGTCACCATAGTGGGCAGTTTTCAGCAGAGCTTCCAGACCAAGGCAGACTAAGGAGAAAGGTCTAGAGAGCTACACCCATATTGTTGTTGTTGTTATGTGCCATCGAGTCGTTTGCGACTCATAGCAACCCTATGCACAACAGCCCTAAACCCTGCTCTATCCTGCGCCAACCGCACTGCCTCTG
>NW_006400155.1:221776-231802 GCF_000299155.1 Elephantulus edwardii
TCTTCTCCAGCACCACAGCTCAAAGGCATCAATTCTCCTTCTATCCTCCTTGGTCATTGTCCAACTCTCTGATGCATAACAAGTGATTGGGAAGACCAAAGCCTGTATCAGAGGCACCTTTGCCAATGAAAATTAAATAGATCAAAAGAGAATGCTGTCTGAGTAACCTCAAACATGTCAATGTGACTGATGATGGCATAAGACTTTGCAACATTTTGTTCCTTTATGCATAAGGTCATCGTGAGGTGGACCTAACTCAATGACATATAACAACGACATGTATCTAATTATCAATAACATTTTTTTCTTGCTTCAAGTATCCCATCTGTCTACATCCTCAAAAGAGCAGCCAATCCATTGATACTGGCCACTGGAACTCGAGGACGGAAAGAACAATTCATGACTGGCAAGCTTGGTTCTGGCTAACGAAAGCTTTTCTGCCATGTGACTGAGGAGAAAATGGAAATAAATTTGACTCATTTCCAGTCCAATTTAATCTTTCACCATGGAATGCATCACTAGAGATTTTAAGTCTTGGAAGCCTGTTTTTCTTTAAAACATAGCAGTGGATGTGATAGTGCTTTTAAATATGCAAATATAATGACATTCCTGACTTGGTTATGGTTCACTTAACCTAAGTAAACGGAAAACGCAGGTCATGACGAGTCCTGTGCTTTTTGACTGAGTGCCATAAAATGAAAAATGAATTTCCTTTTTAAAAGTTCACTCCATGTCGCTTTTATTCATTGATTTCTCAGTTAATCATCAGCTGTAACCCCTCCTGGCCTACTTAAACAAGACTGAAGAGACTTCTGATTCCAAAGGGTAGAATGACTTCTTGTATTTCTATAATATCCCTCCATCTGCTTCCAGGTAATGGCAAATGAATCAGTTCATTAACCCCCAAATTTTAGGGGGAACTTGATGTTGGAACAGTTAAGTACTTGGCTGTTGTCCAAAAGGTTTACAGTTCAAACCTACCTAGTGACTCTGTGTGAGAAAGATGTGGCAATCTGCTCCTGTAAAAGTTCCAGCTTAGAGAAGTCTGTGGGGTGCTTCTATTCTGCCACACTAATTGCCCTGAGTAAAAATTAACTCAAGGGCAACAAAATAGCAACTAATACATACAAAGCACAGCTCTTGATGTAGTTATGATAACGATGGACAAGAGTGAGTTTATGATAGTGCTTAAACATTCCAAATAGAGGTTAAAAATAAACAAAATAGGAACATGAAATCATTAAGACAATGATGGTGTTGTTGTTACTGTTTTATGTGCCGTCAAGTCCCTTGTGATTCATAGCGACCCTATCTATGTACAACAGCCCTGAAACCTGCTCCATCCTGTGCCAACTTTACTGTCTCCAACACCCCCCCATTACCCCAGTCACTATATCAATCCATCACTTCAATGGTCTCCCCCTCTTTCTCTGTCCCTCCACACTTCCAAGCATGATGTCCCTCTCCATGGACTGATCCCTCCTTGAACATATCCAAAGTATGTCAGACAAAGCCTCAGAATCCTTGCCTCCAAGGAGCAGGCTGGCTTTACCCTCTCTAGGACAAGCTTGTTTGTTCTCCTGGCAGTCCATGGTATATTCAACACCCTTTTCTAACACCACAGCTCAAAGGCATCAATTCTCTTTCTGTCACCCCTAGTCATTGTCCAGCTCTCTGATGCATAGGCAAGCAATTGCAAAGACTATGGCCTGGATCAGGCGCACCTTAGTCTCTAGACTGACATTGTTATTCCTCAGTACTCTGGAGAGGTCCTTTACAGCTGACTTTCCCAATGCAATTCATCTCTTAATTTCCTGGATGCTGGTACCAAGAGTGTTGGTTGTGGAGTCAAACAAACTGAATCTGTTAACAATCTCAATCTCTTCACCATCCATTATGATGCTACTAATTAGCCCAGTGAAAAACTGTTTTCTTGATGTTGAGCTGCAATCTATCTTGAAGGCTGCAGTCCTTGACCTTCTGCCCCAAGCACTTTGGGTCCTCAGTTTCAGCAATCAGGGTTGTGTCATCTACATAACACAGGTTGTTGATGAATCTTCCTTCAATCCTGATGTCACATTCCTCCTCTTACAGCCTAGTCTCCTGGATGATCTGTTCTGCACATAGATTAAAAAGATATGGAGACAGAATACATCCTCGGTGTACGCCCTTCCCAATTCTGACAATGTCTCCAGGTCCAAGTATAGGTTTCAAATAAGCACGATCAAATGTTCTGGGATTCCCATTCTTCTCAGAGTCAGCCACAATTTGTTGTGATCCACACAGTCAAATGTCCTTGCATTGTCAATTAAACACAGAGAGACAATGATAATGAATATGAAATTGAATTATTTCATAGATCATGAAGTGGAGGTTGGTTTAGATGATATGGAGTCCCTGTGGTGCAAACAATCAATGCACTTGGCTGCTGACTGAAACATTGGAAGCTGATGTTTGGATGTGCCTCAGAAGAATGATCTCAAAATATACTTCTGTAAATTCAATCATTGGTGTCCTATGTAGCACAGTTCTACTTTGACATTCTTAGGGTATCCGTAAATTGAAGTTAAATCAAGTGCAACTGATAGTTTAGCTCTATACCAGTTGTTACCTGGTCAACATCAACTAGTAACATGTGTTAGAGCTTAACTGAGCTCCACAGGGTTTCCAATACCTGTTATCAATAAACTAGATTGTCAGGCTTTTTTCAAAGTCCTGCTTAATTTGTTTCAATCCATAAGCATTCTGTTGTCAGTTGAGTGCATTAACCATTTGCACCCCTCAAGGGACTCTTCTTAGATTATATTTTCAGGAGAGTTTACATTCCTTTCCCTACATAATAAAACCAGGAACATTTATATTAAGACTACAGTGGCAAAATGAAGTTGTCTTGTAGAGACAGAAAAAAGTAGCATTACAGTAAGAATGGGTTTGACAGTTTTAAAGAACAGAGAATAAGCCAGTAGGATTCAATATAGTGAGAAAGAAGAGAAATGAAACGAGGTGGAGTTAGCAAGGAAGAGCAAGGTAAGTCATATTGGACAGGGTAGGCAGCTGCTATGAATGAGTGGGGCAGATGGCACAGAGCCATAGCCCATGGCAGAGAGTTTGGATTTATTCTAAAAGGTCTAGGAGTTTCCTGAAGCACTTTAAGCAAGAAATTGATATAATCTGATTTATGCTTTTAAAAGACCACTTTATAAGGAAGATTTCCAAATCATTTATGCAGCTACTTCATCCTTAAGAAGTTAGACTATAACACTCCACTTCATAGTTGTAGATTATGCACAGTGACTTTCTCCAAAAGAGTTAAATATGGAAATTGGGAATGAGGTAGGGTGGAAAGAGATGGGAGCTCTGGAGGTGTAGTTCAAAGCAAGTTGAACTGCTAATGTAAACACAAAGGCTGTATGTTTTCAGTAGTTCAAATCCACCAGGCACTCTTCGGGAGAAAGATGGGAAAGCTCCCTCCATTGCAATGTACATCCTAGGAAACCCAGTGAAGGGGAGTTATGAGTCAGAATAAACCAGTAAATGAGTGAATTATAGTGGAGAAATCTGACCAGCACTTAGCTCAGCCAAATAATCAAGGTTAACATCAACAGTTATCCATCATATTAGTAATGTGTTGCCTTGAGATGATGTAATGAAAATGGCATTTTATTTCTGTGATTTTCCCCCCCAAAACAGTTCAGTCATTACAGCAGCATCAAATAAACCACAAAACGTCCAAGACCATCAAAACCAAGGCAAGGCCAAAGCACTGTCACAGACAGGAAGAGCCGGAAGAGACGATAACTAAATGCAGTGTGGTTTCCCAGATGGAGTCCTGTGACAGAGAAAGGACACTAGAAAGAAATTAAGGCAACCTCAATAAACCCAGGACTTTAGTTTACTATACCAGTGTTCATTGATGAACTGTGATAAATTTAAGTGTGGTTAATGTAAGGTGTTAATAGTAAGAGAAGCTGAATGTGGAATACATGAAAGCTCTGTAGCATCTTGGCAATTTTCAACAAGTCTAAAACTGCCATAAAATGTAAAGTTGTTTTTCTTAAATAAATTTTAGGACACAAACTTTATGTGTAGGTTCTAATACCTCTGTGTCCCTTAAAAACAGAATTTTATAAAGGAATTACAGATAAAATAATTCACAATAATACTAAAATTTCTGTTTCAAATTCAGGGCAATTGAGCTTTTTAGTTAATCTTATCCACCTCAGGCTAATTGGAGGATTTTTCTCTATACAAATAGAAGGATACAGGGCAAAGTCTTTTGAGTCCTATTGTTTATGGATCCCAGTATAAGTAACAAGTTCCACGCAGGATTGTCCTAAAGAAATGTGTACCAATTAATAACATGACTTATGTATCAAAGCCTTAATAAGTATTTCAATGTCTCACCCTTAAAAATTAGTGGATAACCTAGAATTATAAGAAGCCTAAGGAAAACTTTGAACATGAATGATAAAGAACAAAGGAAATAAATATAAAGTACAAAGAATATGTAATCCAAGAGACAAAATTTAAAGTAAAGTAAATTTAAAAGGAAATAAAGCTATCATCCTCAGAGATATTTGAAAGTATCAATTAATAAAATGAAACAGAACACCATGAGAAAAAGAGTGGAAAAAATCAACTTCTTAAAAATAAAAAAGTAATTTACTGAAATCAAGTTCAGTGAAAGAGCCCAGAAATAAAATTAAAATAATCTTTCAAAAGTAAGCATTAAAGAAAATAAAAACAAACTATAAGAAAATCCTCTTGCACAGAAGGAGAAAGAAAGAAACCAAAGGTGCGTGGAAGCAATTATCCTAAAGGTCTCATGGACCACGTAAGCCTCAGCTCCATTACCCTGAGAGCAGAGAACAAGATGGTGCCTGGCTACCACGGCTGAACCCTATGAAAGAAACTCTGGTAGGTGGTCTTCGGTAGAATGGGAGGAAAACATAGAACAAGAGTAACACTCATAAAAAAATGATACCAGGTTTACTGGTCAGATAGAGGCTGGTGGACCCCCCTAAATCTATGGCCCTTAGCCATCCTTCAAGCTTGGAACTGAGATTAGCCTTGTGGTTCAATTTTCAGTCAAAACATAAACTGGAAGTAAGTGGTAAAATTAGAGATAGAGTTACTTCTAAGAATAATCAATCACTCAAGATTAAAGGGGCAGCATTTGGCTGAGTACAGACTTCAGAAACCAGGAAGGAATAGGAGGGAGAGAGGAACAGAACCAGGAAGCATGAGGGATATGGAGTGATTGATGCTATATGATGGGGATTATGAGTGGTATGAAATGGGGACTCAGTGGTATGAAAAAAATATGTATGATCTATTGAACAGAAAATTTATTTGTAATATAAGATAAACTATATAGTATCAATCTAGAAACTCTGACATGAGACTAATAGAGACCAAAATGAGAAGGAAAAAAAAATACCAAATGAAAGATATGTAAGAAAATTCCCCAGATTGCAAAGTTAAGCGTGTCCTATTTAGATGCTTTGTCAAGTATCTAGTCCAATAAAGCAAACACATTCACAGCAAACTGTAAAATTTCAGAATGTTATACTGAAATGTAATATCTGAGAGTTCTTTGGAGATTTACTGGTTAGGAGTTAAACTGCCAACCCAAAGGCAGGCACTTTGAATCCACCAGCTAGTCTGTGGGAGAAAGATGGGCAATTTCCTCCTGGGCAATTTACTGCCTCTGAAAACCTGTCGGAGGGTAAGCTATGTGTCAGTTCTGATTCAATAGTACATAACAATAACAATAGTAAGCCAAGTGTCTACTCTAATAAAACAGAAACGTTCATCGCAAATAGACTTTTTCTTAGACTATTGAAGCTTAATATCTGGAAAACCTTTCACAGGTCATGTACAAATAAAATACTCATCAGCCTCAGAACTTCTCAAATTAGAAGATAATGAAGAAAAACCTCAGAATTTCTGGAAAGAAAAGAATTTTCACCTATGATTATCTACCTAACCAAACTATCAATCATGGAGGAGGATAAAGATATTTTTAAATATATAAAGGCTTAGAAATTGATATCGTACTGTCTTTATCCTGGGAAATTACTTGATTATGTTCTCCAGGGCAAAAATAAAAGAGTAAAATGAGAAAGAGGGGGCTATAGTAAAACCTCAAGTAGCCTCAGTAGTGCAGCAAAAAATGAAACACGAAAGATTTGTAATGAAGGTATTGCAAGAAATTTTGAACCCAGAACTAGCTATTAAATGACTGTAATATGACATAACATCCTTTGCTACAAAGAGAGAAAGGGTGGAGAATATACAGTTTGAAGGGTTCCTGACCAGGTAAATTCCTTATTTCCCTGCTGCTGGGGCCATTGAACTTTGAACTTCTTTGAAAACAAGAGAAATCCTACAGTTTTTGAGAATCTCTAAGGATCTGAGGTTGTGTGTGTTTGAATCCACTCACATTATAATGTATTTTTAATCTCATCAGCATCCTTTGACGATTAAACTGCTGTCATTTCCCACATGCAGCTTGCCATCTTGCCATTCCTTGGATCTGGACTGCTCTTTGTGTTCTGGTCTAGATTCCATGGACTACAGACAATAGTGGATTCAACAGAGAGGTGATGAAGAGAGATTCAAATAAGACAACTTTGTTGCAGGCCTAAAAAATAAGCAGTCTGGTTTGTAACTAAAGAGGGAAGAACTCTAGGAGAAGGGGGGCTCAGAGAAAATAAATATTCAAGGGACTTGACCCGTGAGAATATGAGATTGCTTGAAGTTTCTCACTTGAAAAATGTGAGATTACTTAAGAAGATTGATAAACAAATCATCCTAACAACAACAACAACAAAACAAAAATATTAAAGTCAAGGAGAGAGAAAACATGATTAGACAACACTTGTGGAGAGCAGGTACTCATCCAAGCATTTTATGAAGCTGACTTGAAGGAAGTGTGTTTGTTTTAAGTTCTTGTAACAATTCAGAGATAAGTATTACTTTCATTTTATAGTTGATGGAAATGAAGAACAGAGAAAAGAAAGAAAATGTGCCCAAGGCCCAGAGTTATTAAGTGACAGAGCTGTGAAATGCTGTGATCAGTCACATGCTGCCTCTTGAGACAGGAAACATGACTGTTGTATGCTGTGAACAATCTTTACTCAAATGCTACAATGAAATCACTATTGATTTACCTCTGTTGGTATCAGCACACTTAAAATATAATTATGTTTTAGAACATAATATTCTAGCAAATTGGGAAATGAAAAAGTAGGGTGGAAAGGAAAGGGAAAAGGTAGAGATGCTAATATTCTTACTGTACAAAATAGGGACTAAAATAGGGACTAGAGAGGTAATTTCTTTACATATTTATTATCTATGTCCCCACAACTCTGGAGCAGAGACTCATTATTCCCAGCCCTAACAAGACTACAAGGTACATACTAGACATTCAGCAACCATTTGACTAATAAGAAAAAAATGAGTGAATAAAACAATAATGTTTCAAAATAATATTTAAAACTATAAAGATAGTGAATAGAAGAAATAATAATAGAGATGGAATTTTATTAGAAGGGGTAGTGGAAAGAAAGAACAACACAGGCCATATAAATCCTCATCTATCACAACAAAAAATTGATAAGCAGCATTTTTTTATTAAATTTTATTAATTTTAATGGACATTTACAGATATTTTGGATTTCCATTTAATAAGCAGCATTTTTACTGATAAATTAGGAAATAGGGATCTTGGCCTATTATTCATCAAAATTTAGACACACACATACACATGCATGCAACTAAGAGACATTATAATTGTTAAAGTGCCTAACTTTACATGTGGAATCAAATGCTTAAAGATGGGGGAGAAGACAATTGATTTTAATTATAATCCATATTCATTTTCTCTAATTAGATGTATATATTCCTCTAATTTAAAGTAAAATTTAAAAATATAGTCACAATATGTGGGATTCTTCCAGAACTTTTTCTCACAGTTTTATTTTAATTCATCAATACTGCAAAACACGTTGTTACTGCTGCTACTGTTTTTCTAAGTGGTAAATTCACACTCACAGCAACCCCATACACAACAGAACAAAATCTTGTCTGATCCTGTGTCCTCCTCACAATCTCTGCTGTGATTTAGCCTATCGTAGTCGCTCTGTCAGTCATCTGGTTGGAAGTCTTCCTCTCTTTGGCTGACCCTCTATTTTTCCAAGCAGTGTGTCCTTTTCTAGGGAATGGACCCTCCCTAATAAGACCAAACTATGTGAAAAGAAATCTTGTTATCCTTGCTTCTAAGGAGCGCTCTGATTTCACTTCTTTCAAGACAGACTTGTTTGTTCTTTTGGCAGTCCTTGATTAATTTAATACTCTTTGTCAGCACCACAGTTTAAAAACATCAATTCTTCAGTCCTCCTTTTCCAATGTCCAACTTCCACTTGCATATGAAGCTATTGAAAAATATGACTGGGATCAGACACACCTTAGTCTTTAATGTAACACTCTGCTCTTTAACACTTTTAAAGATGTGCTAAATATCACACCCAATTCATGGTTTGATTCCCCCCACACAGTCTCCATGGATGTTGACTGTGAATCCAAGTAAAATAAAATCCTTGACAACTTTACTTTTTTATTCATTTATCATAATGTTGCTTACTGATTGAGTTGTAAGGATTTTTATCTTCTTTATGTTGAGGTATAATTCCATACCAAAAGGTGTAGTCTGTCATCTTCTTCAGTAAGAACATAAAATTCTCTTCACTTGCAGCAAGGAAGATTGTGCCATCTACATAGATCCTTAATGTCTTCCCATTTAACCTCATTTTCATTTTCAACAAATTATTTTCTACTAACTACTTCCCCTCAGCTTTCACAGCATGCTCAAGACTGTTCTAAAAGGTAGAATTTAACAATCCCCTTTTTGAACCACTTCCCTTCTACTTAATAAACAAATGAAACCGTTATCATTGAGTTGATTCTGACTCCTTGTGATACTATGTTTGCAAGAACAGAACCTTAGGGTTTTTAAACGGCTGATTGTTTGGAAATAGGTTACCACAGTTATATTCCAAGGACCTTCTAAATGGACTTGAATGGCCAATCTTCTGATTAAAATACTAACTTATTAATCCTTTGCTTCTTTTTCTTACTTCTTATCCTTCATAACTAAGCTGGAAGATTAGTTGCTCTTTACTTCTTCATCTTCCATGACGCTCTACTCCACCCATTGCTCTCTCTGTCAATTTTCTCCACAGTAATCCCTGGAACATAGAGAAGCCAAAGCACAAGGAACAATCCAAGACACTAAAGAGGTGAACAGAAGATTCCAAAAGGCAGCATGGAATGACAAAGCAAAATACTACAATGAAATGTGCGAGGAGCTAGAGTCAGAAAATCAAAAGGCCCAGACTCGTTCAGCATTTCTTAAACTCAAGGAACTGAAGAGCAAATTCAAACCTCGAGTTGCTACAATCAAGGATGCTTTAGGCAGAATGTTAGATGATCCAGGAGGTACCAAAAGAAGATGGAAGGAATATACTGAGTCATTGTACCGAAAGGAATTGGCAGATAGAGAAGAATTTAATGAAATAGCATTTGAGCCAGAGCCTATGGTGATGAAGGCAGAAGTTCAAACTGCTTTGAAGGAAATAGCAAAAAATAAGGCCCCCGGAATAGATGGTATACCAATTGACATATTTCAGCTAATAGATGCTGCGGTGGATGTGCTCAGCAAGTTGTGCCAAGAAATCTGGAAAAAAACAACTTGGCCAACTGACTGGAAGAGGTCTATATTTGTTCCCATCTCAAAGAAGGGCGACCCAACTGAGTGTGGAAACTACAGAGCAATATCATTGATTTCACATGCAGGTAAGATTCTACTGAAGATTATCCAAAAACGACTGGAACAGTACATCAGCAGAGAACTGCCAGAAGTCCCGACTGGGTTTAGAAGGGGTCGTGGTACTAGGGATATTGTAGCTGATGTTAGATGGATCTTAGCTGAAAGCAGAGAATACCAGAAGAATGTCTATCTGT
>NW_006400155.1:233007-245473 GCF_000299155.1 Elephantulus edwardii
AAAAAAAAAAAAAAATTCTTTCATTGTTATACAATCCCTCCTCCAAGTCCACTCCACTATGCAGCCTTTGTTTTGAAAAGTAAAAGAAAAATTTCTTTCATTGTGATTTGAGTGAGAATTACAAGGCAAATGACAATACTTACAGTGTTACCATACCCTTCTCATGTCCTCTTTTTCTTTTCCTATAGCTCTTATTTCCGTGAAGCATTCTATCATACCTGCTCCTACATTCAGGACCTTCTCCTTGCTAAATGCTACTCTTTTAACCTTATATGGTTGATTATTCTAAAAAGTGAGTGCCTCCCTTCTGTTATTGGTCATCTTACAGACTTGTCTATTGTTTGACTGAAAATTGTTTTTTGTTTTTTGTTTTTTTACTTTTCAAAGAGCTAACTGGGGGGAAGATTGGACAGGGAGAAGAGAATAACAATGAATGAATGGAAATCCAGTCTCTGTAAACTTTCATTAAAATGAATAAAAAGAAGCCACTGAGATGAGTTTTGTGCCAAAATTAATAAATTATTAAAGGCCACTGTCTCTAATTAGAGTTCCATCAGTCTTTATCACACAAGTAAATTTGATCATTTTTATTTCTTTCTGAGTTTTATTGCACATTTCTGACTCCAGCCCCACTCTATTCAGAATCCTCTCCTGTAATCTCTTTTAGAGACAGTCATCAGTGATAGTGGGACACTGTCTAGTTCTTCTGATCTCATAGTCATGACTTTGTAGTTTGTGTGGTTCATTAGTCATTTAGACTGCTTCAATACATGTTGCTTTTCTTTCCTCTTCTTTGTTATGGATGGAGAGATACCAATAGTTGTACTTTGGATGGTTATTCACAAACTTTTAAGGTCCTAGCAACTACTACCCAAAGTAAGATGTAGAGCACTGTCATTGCGGACTATTATGCCAATTGGTCTTTATGTCCCTAAAGATTATGATTTCAAGGTTCTAGAACAAGCAATCATCCACTAGAGATACATGATTAAGTGATCTCTCAGGTTATCATTAAGAAGCTCACAAACTACTGCAAGAAACAGTGAGAGACCTATCTAAATGGAAACCTATTCCCTGTTCTTGGATTATTGTTATATGCTGTTGAGTCATTTGCAACTCATAGTAACCCTATGCATAATAGCTCTGAGCCCTATTCTCCTGAGCCATTGCCCAAGTTACCAGGTCAATCCACCTCCTCCTGATTCTTTCTTTCTTTCACTGTCCCTACACCCTTCCAATAATGATGTCCTTCTCCAAAGATTGTTTCCTCCTGGCAACATGGATAGAAGGGCTCAATACTGTGAACATGACAATCCTACCAAAAGTAATCTTTATTTTCAACACAGTCTCGATACAGATACCAAACTCATTCTTCAAAGAAATAGAAGAGGCAATCAACAGGTTTATTTGGAAAGGAAAGAGACCCTGAGTAAGCGAAGCTCTTCTAAAAAACAAAATTACATGGGAAGCTTAGCACTCCTTTGTCTCAAAACTTACTACACAGCCATAATAACCAAACTAGCATGGTGTTGGTACAAGGAGAGACACATAAACAAATTTAGAAGAATTAAAAAACCTAGAAATCTCCAGTCTCTCCTAAGTTATGTAGTATTTTTCTAAATTGTTGCTCCTGAGTACTGCATAGTTTTCCATTGTCTGAATGTACCACAATTTCTCAAGACTGAAGAGCATTATGCTGAGTGAACTAATTCAGTATCATAAAGACAAATACTGCATAGGACCATTAATATAAAAATAGAAAGATAACTAGTAAGACATGTATGGGGACCGAAGGAGGGAAGGGGCTGCAGTAAAGGGGTAAGGATGGGTATAGGTGAAACCACAGGGTTGCACAGTTTGGTGGATCTAGGGAGGAGGTGAAGAAAATGGGAAGGATTTAACAGGGACTGGAAAAGTCAGGGTAATGATGGGCAAAGCCCAATGGTGATTAATTTTATAAAACCTAATGCATGAAAATGACTGTATGAAACAGAATGTGAATGAAGAATATTTGAAACATAATGTATGAACTTTGTAAGCAAATTAATGTTGTTTACCACCAAGTTGGAATCAACCCATAGCTGACCCTCCAGTGGGTTTTCAGAGGCAGTTAATCATGTGAGAGGAGATTGCCTATTCTTGTCCCACAAAGCAGCTGGTGGCCTCAAACTGTGTGCCTTTGGGATTGCAGCACAGCCTCTTGCCACTAAGCCACCAGAGGTCCTTAAGCAAATGAATACAAAATTTTCAAAAAACAATAACCTAGAAATCATTCTATGTACCTATTGTATGTATCAATTGATTAACTGATATTTGACAAGGAAATAAAGTCTATCATGTGGGGAAATTACAACCTTTTCAACAAATGGTGCTGACAAAATTGGGCCTATTACCTACAGAAAACTGAAATAGGATCCACATCTCACTCCATACACAAAAATCAACCCAAAGTGGATCAGAAACCTAGAAGTAAAACTCAAAACTTTAAGGATCATAAAATACAAAATGGGACAAAAATTAAAAACCCTAGCAGATGACATTAATAAGTTTGCAAATATAGCCAGAAATGCACAATCGGGAGAGAATGAAATTGGTGAATGATACCTTCTAAAAATCAAGTCCCTGCATACATCAAAAACTTTTTTCTTATAGCATGGAAAGAAAGCCTGCAGACAAGAAAAAAACATTTGACAATGACATTTCAGGCAAGGATCTTATAGAGAATGTGATAGCGTCTCCACAAGAAAAAGATTGAGAATCCAAAAAGAAAATGGGCAAAAGACATGAAAGACTCCTCAGAAAGGAAGTCTTTCAGATAGCCAACAGACATATAAAGAAATGCTCACAATCACTGCCAATTACAGAAATGCAAATCAAAACCCCAGTGAGACACTATCTCAAACCAGCCCCGATAGCAAAGTTTAACACGACGGCAAGCAATAAATGTTGGAGAGGATGTGGAGACATTCGAACTGGTGGGACTGTAAAATGTACAACTACTATGGAAAGCAGTTTGACTTTTCTTAAAAAAACTGAGCATAGATACCCCATAAGACCCAACTGGTGGCCTAGTGGCAAGAAGCTACACTATAATCCTGAAGGCACTCGGTTCAAATCCACCCGCTGCTCCACAGGAGAATGGGCAATATCCTCCCTCTGAAACCCCACAAGAGGGTCAGCTATGGGTCAGTTCCAACTCAATAGTACACACAACAATTCCACTGCTAGGAGTATATCCCAAGGAAATCACAATCCCAAGGAATTGAAACACAGAGATATTTACATTTATGTTCATAGCAGTGTTATTTACAATAGCAAGAAAATGGAAAGAGCCCAAACGTCCATCAAACAAATGAATGGATTGAGAAATTGAGTTGCGTTCACTCAGTGGAATACTATGCAGCACTATGAAACAATTATTTCATAAAATGCTGCATAACATTCTAAAGATTGCATCTCAATGACAAGAAAATAATAACACTGGATCTATAGTTTACATGAAAGATGGAGAAAATATTAAAGCAATCAATGATCTCATTTTGATTGGATCCACAATCACAACATTTCTGGTACCAGCAGTTGAAAAATCAGGAGACATATTGTACTAGGAATCTGTAGTCAGGGATCTCTCCAGATTATTGGGGAGCAATGATGTCAATTTGAGGACTAAGATGTGTCTCATTCAGGCCATGGCCTTTGCAATCATTTACTGTGCATCTGAGATCTGGACAATGAATAAGAATGACAGAAGAAGAATTGATTCCTTTTAGCTGTGGTGTTGGAGAAGAATACTGACTATCCCATGGACTGCCAAAAGAACAAATATGTCTTAGGGAAAATGTAGCCAGAGTGCTCCTTGCAGGCAAAGATGATAAAGCTTCTTATTTATTAGTCACAAATCTTAGCCTCCTATGCACATTTTAGTTCCAGAAGGTAGGTCTTATGATAGTTTTGTAATTAAATCTCCTTCTTGGAACTACTTCACCTGAGAGTCACCACTAATAGGTCTGAGAAGTCAAGTTGCAACAAGTGATCCAGTCCTGTGACAACAGCTGGCTGATATCAAATCCAATTTTCACTAATCACATTCCTCTTCTGACATTGAAACGATGATAAGTCAAAGCTTGGAACTCAGGATAGTTTGCATTTTGAATACATTGTGAAGTGACAAGCCAGGAGATGGTTTTCAGAACAGAAAGCTGAGATTCCAGAACCAAATTGCCAAAGTTTCCATTTTAATTCTATCATCTACTAATAGATGAGACTGTTATACTCTTATGAGGTTTTCTTTGGTTAATTTTCCAAAAGAGATTGTCTAGACTGTATTTTTAGTCAGTTTAGAGATGGAGCTCAGACAGCCTAATGGCAAATCCATGGGAGAAGAATGGACAGTCTCCTCCCATGCAATTTTCTGCCTCTGAAATCCCACTGGAAAGTCAACTATGGGTCGATCTGACTCGATTGCATATAACAACAACATAACTCAGTCTAGAACCTCCACTGAAATCTGTTCACCATCACAGCAACACACAAGCCTTCACTGACAGACAGGTGGTGGCTACACATGAAGGACTTGCTTTGCCTGAGAATCAAACCCAGGAGTCTCTGATGGAAGATTCAAATTCTTATCCCTGAATTGCCAGTCCCCCCTTTCTGAATCTCCTCAAGCATCGTTTAGTTTTCTAATCCCCTACATGATACAAATGGCTAACCACTCTATTAATCAAAAGGCTAGCAGTTCAAATTTGCCTAACCAAGCCTTGATAGAAAACCTTGTGGTTTTTCTGAAAGATCAAAGACAGTGAAAACCCTATGGAGCTCAGTTCTGCTCTGAAATACATGGACTAGCCATGAGGTGGAACTGACTCAATAGCAACTGGTATTTTATGATAACAGCTAGACTCATTTTTCTTATTGAATTCTTTTCACAATAAGCTGTTGTTGTAAGATACTATCAAGTTGACTCCAACTCATAGTTATGTTTAACAGAACAAAACACTGCCCAGCCTGAACCCTCCTTACAATTGCTTTTGTGTTTGAGTCCATTGTTGCAGTCTTTGTGCTGGCCCATCTTGATAAGGGTTTCCTCTTTCCCCCTTCTCCTTTACTGAGCTTTATGTCCTTTTCTAGAAATTGGTTCTTCCTGAGAATATGTTCAAAGTGAGCTAGATAAATTCATTCTTGCTTTGAGTTTTCTGACTATACTTCCTCATGATAAGATTAACAAACAAAACAAGTTGATTTTATAGTTCAGACAAATGAGAATGAAATAGTCAAGTGTGGATATTTAGTTTGTTTCATTGTTTGTTTGTTTATTTTCTATCTTTACTGGAATATCTTTAAATTAAAATTATCTCCAGATATATTTCTGTATTTCTGTGATCTTTTGTCCTTTCTGGCATCCTCAAGCTCTCCACGATTCCTGGCTTTTCTCTTTGCAGCGTTATCTAGCCATCTGGCTGAAGGGAGAAGCGGCAGGCAGCTTCGGGAAAAATTTCAGAATGTCACACAATATTTTGATGAAAGTTTGGAAAGAAATAGACTCTCTGTCTGTACATTTCTTTGTTCTAGACATCCCTGCTTTATCACTAAGTGTTCATTGATTCCTTAATTTTATTTCCATCTTTGGCTCTGCTTGTTTTGGTTCTGGTTTTGATGTTTTTCCTTACTGTCATTTTCACAGTCTTCATCACTCACTCATTGAGGGTGTCTTCTTTTTTCTTTGACCCTCATCCACTCTTTGTGCTCACTTATTATGCATTCATTACCCATTTTCCTACAGTTTTGATATCCACTTTTACTGATATTCCTTTTCATGTCCTTGTCCATAAAATGAGCATCTCTGATTTAATGGATACTGTGAATTTAATTGATGTCGTGAAATCTTTTCTCTCATTCACTATTTGGTTTATTTCTATGTATTTCCCAGGTCATGTATTCTATTTCCTCACTCCTTGCCCATCCTGTTCTATCACTCACTATCTTATTCATTCTCTGTTACCTTTCTTCCATTTTCTTATCCTTCACTTAATCCTAATGTGCTTTTGCCATTTTCTCACTTCATACTCTTTCTTTTCATAATCATGTGATGAGGAATTGTGCTGCCAGCACAAAGGTATACACTACAAATCTACCGGCCATTCCATGGGAGAAAGATGGACAATCTCCTCCTATGAGATTTACTGCCTCCAGCTATAGGTCTGTCCCAACTTGATGTTACACGACAAGAATAATCACCATAACAAATTATTTATAAAATTTCCATTCTGATTTATGTTACTTGTTCTCTTAGCTTTTCACTTTTCACTTACTTTCATGCTGTTATGTTGTTGTTATGTGCCATTGAGTTGAGTATGACTCATAGCGACCCTATGAACAACAGATTTATCTGAACCCTATCCTATCCCGTGCCATCTTCATGCTTCCTGACACACTAAGAGCTCATTGCAGCAGTCACCATGTCAATTCACCTGGTGAAGAGTTTTCCTCTCCATCTCAACCCTCCATCCACCCTTTCAAGAATCAGATCCCTCTCCAAGGAATCTATAGTGTAACTATAATGTTTTAACTTACTCTTTTTTCTTTAAACCACACTTATTCATCCCAAGAGGTATTGTCTTTCAAAGCAGACCTCAACAGCTAGGACTAAGTCTTCATTCACAAACACTGCTAAAAATATTCGGACACTTTCATGTGAAATTGTCATCAAAGATTCTTATAAGTTATATTAGCAATCAGTTTCAAGCCTTTGTGGTCTCCTCTCATTTTTGTCTTCAAGGTTTGACACTTCAATTTTCTACCTGAATATTCAAGTATCCATTAACATATTCTTTATATTACTGATGAATGTCTCTAAAAATTAATATCTTGCTTCAAATGTTGATAATGTGCTACTGTAAAGGAATATCAAAAGGACACATGTGAAGATTCCAAAGGAATAGCATTGGCAACATGATTAAAATAAAGATATAGCACCTTAATTTTACAATTCTGAAAAGAACAGCCTTCTTTCATTGGTGTGCACAAAGCCAGTTGCCACAGAGGTCATTCCAACTTACAACATCCTATAGGACAGTACATCTGCTCCATAGGATTTACAAGGCTGTAAATCTTTCCAGGGACAGATTGCCACATTTTTCTCCCTCAGAATCACTGACCTTTTGGATAACTGAGGAGCGCTTAACCACTACACCACACAGCCTCCTTAAATCAAGACTAAACTCTTTGCTGTTGAGTTGGAACCAACTCCATAGTTGATCCTTTAGTCAGCTTTCGGAGGCTGTAAATCAAAACAGAAAGATAATACCTGTCTCTCTCCCTTTGGAGCAGCAGGCATATATGAACTGCCAGAGAGAGATCATCTCTAGAATAGCAGTGCAGTTCCCTGTGTACTATACCGTCAGAGCTCCCTTAAAGCAACAAAATAGCCACTTAATAAATGTACCCTTTCCCCTTTCTTTTACAAAATCAATCACAACCCATTTTTACTCACAACCCATTTTTCCTACTTTCATAAGAAGGTCTAGTGGTAAAGAGATAAATGTATCCAGTTCCTGACTGAAAGATTAGTGGTTCCAATCATCCAACTGCTCTGTGGGAAAAGGATGGAAAATCTCTTTCTATAGAAGGCTTTCAGCCTCGGAGATGCTCAAAAGAGTTGATATGAGATGGAATTGGATCAATAGCATTAGGTTTTGTCCTGGTATTTCCTTATTGTTTTGAATTTTCAATATGTGTTAATTGATATTTTCTGTTTTACAATGAAAGAGAAATCAGTAAATTTAAAAGCACTGGAGAAAATTAGGGTGGTAAATAAAGAAACACAATAAGTTGTGTTAGGATTCTCCAGAGAAAAACAGAACTGACATGACATATCTGATAAGGAATTTTGACCAAATTATTTTGTTTTGGAAGTGGAGACATGAGAGAGAAGGAAAGAGAAGTAATAAAGGGAGCAGTAGTGCCCCCATTGTGGGCAGTGAGCTGAAACTCACCAGGGAATCTGAGACACTATGTGAATGCACTCAGAATTGTCCCAGTGAGGTGAGAGGAAGCTGGCTGGCTATCCACAGTGTTCATCCACTCTTCTCAGCATTCATCCACTTGAGAATGTCCATCACACTTGAAAAGCCAAAGAAACACCCTCAGATCGAGATGTTAGACCGGCTGGATTGCACAAAGGAATGATAAGAAGTGACTTCTGGAGATTGCAGGTGAAACACTGACAGCATCTGTTACATCTCCCCACCAAAATTACCCTCCAGGCAGTTCTCCCTCTAGTCCCATTTTCCTTAAGCTACTTTAAACAGAGCAGTATCTACAGTTACGTGTGTATAGGAAAACAAAACAAAAAAAATTTGTACCATAATATTCACCAAATTGTTAACCAGGGGTTATTTTGGAGGGAGGCAATTGGTGTAAATTAGAAAAGATTTTAACTTTCTACATTTTACATTGTATACATTAATTACTTTGACTATATATGTATATAATCATATGTTTATGTATATGTGTTGTTGTTAATTGCTGTTGGATCAGTACTGGCTCTTGATGATCCCAGGATCATCAAAAAGAACAGTTCAATAATATTTTCAAGTCTATTATCTTTTGAAAACATATCACCAAGCTTTACATAAGGTACCTCTGGATGGGTTTGAAACTTCAACCATCATATATATGTGTGTGTGATTCACTGTGAAAATTTCCTGGAGGGTCAACTGTAGGTTGGTTATGACTCAATGGTACGCAACAACAACTTTATATGGTTGTTGTCATTAGGTATCCTCGAGTCCAGTACGAATCACAGTGACCCTATGAACAAAAGATCTGAACCCTATTCTATCCTGTGTCATCCTCACACTTCCTGACACACAAAAGGCCATTTCAGCAGTCACCATGTCAATCCACCTGGTTGAGGGTCTTCCTCTCCTTCATCAACCCTCCAACCCTTCCTAGCATCATGTCCCTCACCAAGGAATAGCCCACTCCTAACAATATGCCCAAACTATGTGAGGTGAAACCTCATCATTCTTGCCTCCAAAAAAACACTCCAGTTGCACCCTCTCCAAGACATACTTGTTTGTCCTTTTGGCCATCCATGGGATGATCAGTGTTCTTTTCCAATATCACAGCTCAAAGGCATCAATTCTTTTTCTATCATCCTTATTCATTGTCCAGCTCTCAGATATATAGCAAGTGAATCCAACACACCTTAGTCCTCAATCTGACATCACTACTCCTCAATAATTTGGAGAGGTCCCTAACAGCAGATTTTCCCAAAACCTTATTTCCTGACTGATGGTACCAAGGGTGTTAATTGTGGATCCAAGCAAGATGAAGCTATTGACAGTTTCAATCTCCTCGCCATTCATCATGATATTGCTTATTGGTTCAGTGGTAAGAATCTTTGTTTTCTTGACATTGAAATTGCAATCCATACTGAAGGATGAATTTCTTAATCTCTTGCAACAAGTGCTTCAAGTCCTCCTCACTTTCAGCAAGCAAGGTTGTGTCATCACATAACATAGGTTATTGATGAGTTCCTCTCCAAACCTGATGCCACACTCCTCTTCATAGAGTCCAGATGAGTTGTGGGATGATATCAAGAATATCATCCATGAAGAAAGCAAAAAAACATGTATTCAAATGTTGTAAATAAACTCACATAGTAAAACAAAACAAAACAAAACAGATGAGAAAGAAATAATAGAAATGAATGTCACAAGAGACTAAAAAAATTGCACTGGAGCATTGAAAAGCCAAAACAAAAGGAAAACAGGTCAAAGTGAAAGAGCTGAACAGAAGATTTCAAAGGGCAGCTTGGGAGAACAAAGCCAAGTATTATAATGGAATATGCAGAGAGCTAGAATTGAAGAACAAAAAAGGACGAACTCACTCTTCTTTTCTCAAGCTGAGAGAACTGAAGAACAAATTTAAGCCTCGTGTCGCAATGTTGAAAGATGCTGTGGGCAATATATTGAATGATCTAGAAAGCATCAAAAGAAGATAGAGAGAATATACAAAATCACTATACCAGTAAGAACTGATTGACACTGAAAAATTTCCTGAATTACCATATGAACATGAGTCAGTGTTAATGATAAAGGAAGCAGAGCCATGTTGAAGGCATTGGCCAAAAAAAAAAGGCCCCAGGAATCGATGAGTTATCAATACACTTGTTTCAATTAACAGACACTGCCTTGGATGCACTCACTAGTCTATGCCAGGAAATTTGGAGGACAGCTATCTAGCCAATGGATTGGAAGAGGTTCATATTTGTTCCCGTTCCTAAGAAAGGTGATCCAACTGAATGTGGAAACTATCGAACAATATCATTAATATTACATACAGTCAAAAATGCTACTGAAGATCATTCCAAACTGGCTAGAACAGGGCATAGATAGAGAACTGCCAGAAATTCAAGCAGGATTTACAAGAATCTGTGGCACCAGAAGAATGTCTATTTGTGCTTTCTTCACTGTCTAGATTATAACAAGTTGTGGCTGACATGAAGAACAATTGGATACCCATTCTTAATTGTGCTCATGTGGAACCTATACCTGGACCAAGAGGCTGTTGTGCAAATAGAGCAGGGGAACACTGCATGGTTTAAAATTGTAAAGGGAATGTGTCAGGATTGTATTCTTTCTCCATACCTATCGAATCTGTGTATATGTGTGTGTGTATGTGTATATGTATATATATGTATGTATATACACACTTATGTATATGTGTATATAAATACACACACATATTGTTGAATCACAATCAACTCATAGCAACCCTATGAACAACAGATCTGAATCCTTTTCTATTCTTTGCCATCCTCACAATCTCTGACACACTTGAGCCCACTGATACCGTCACTGTGTCGATCCAATCCATCTGGTTGAGGATCTTCCTCTTTTTCACCGACCCTCCACCTTTCCAAGCATGATAAACCCTTTCTATTTTAAAAAAACTTTTTATTTTCTATTTTTATTAATTTTAATGGAAGTTTACAGAGACTTCAGATTTTCATTTATACATTGTTGAACTTTTCTCCCTGCCCCATCTCCCCTCCCAGTTCTCTCTTCTCTTATGGTAACTCTTTCCAAGGAATACCCTCTCCTAGAAACATGCCCAAATAAAGTATGTGATAGGAAGACATATCTGTTTATTCTTTTGGCAGTCCATGGGATCTTCAGCACTTCTCTCCAAAACAACTCAAAGGTGTTCTTCTGTTATCCTTATTTATTGTCCTTCTTTTGATGCATAGCAAGTTGTTGAAAAGATCATGGCCTGAATCAGGCACATCTTAGTCCTCAAACTAGCTTCTTTGTTTCTAAGTAATTTGGAGATGTCTCTGACTGCAGCCTTTCCCAATGCAGTATGTCTCCTGTTCTGACTGCTGGTACTAATGGTGTTGATTGTGAATCCAAGTAAAATGAAAATAATTGGCAACTTCAATCTTTTCTCCATCTGTCATGATACTGCCTATCATTCCAGTGGTGAGAATTTTTGTTTTCTTGCTGCTATGATGTAAACCACTGTAACACTGATGTGTCAAATGCAATAATGGTTATCCATGATGGACAGTGTTTGGTGGAGCTTCCCAATTTAAAAAAACTTGGAAGCAGGAGTGGCATCCCTTTCCAAAATGGCTTGCCTCCAAAAACTCTATGAACAGTGCTCAGTTCTTTTGTTCACAGGGTCACTATGAGTCATCTACAACTTGATGGCACTTAACAACAATAACAACGACAGCATAGAGAAAGCTACTTTGGCCTAGTGGACAGAAAGTTATGCTACCAAACCCAAGGTGGGTGATTTTAATCTGCAGCCCTCAGGCATGGTTTAAATTGTTTTTGTCAAACATTCTTTTAAGTGGTATAGCATCTGTCTGTGCATTGCTATACAGAGATAACTCATGGTAGCTGTGATGCTAAACACTGTGACACTGATGTGCCAAAAGTGATAATGGTTACCCATGATGGACAGTGTTTGGTGGAGCTTCCCAATTAAAACAAGCTTGGACCCATGAGTGGCATCCCCTTCTGAAATGGCTTGCCCCTAGAAACCCTGTGAAGAGTGTTCAGGTCTTTCATTCATAGGGTCACTATTGGTCACTATGAGTCGTCTACAACTTGATGGCAATTAGCAACAACAACAAGATGTAAACCATTTTGAAAGCTGTATTCTTCGAATATTTTTTTTTTGGCAACAAAAGGTTCAAGTCTTCCTCATTTTCAGTAAAGCAAGGTTGGATCATCTGCATAACATATTTTTTTCAACATTACCACCCCATGCTCTCTTGACCTCTTAGGTTCAGAACAGGGTTGGCCAGGAAATCAGCCTTTTTACCAATAGCCACCCTTGTTCATTCAGCATTTTAGGTTCAGAGCAGACTCTGCCTGGAAGTCAGCCTTGTGTGGAGTATCAGTATAGAAAATACAGCTAAGACCCTGCTGGGGCAGGGGCTATTGTG
>NW_006400155.1:254887-308826 GCF_000299155.1 Elephantulus edwardii
AATAGTGCAACAATGAATGAATGGAAACCCAAAATCTCTGTAAATGTTTATGAAAATTAATAAAATATAATTATAGGAAAAAAAAGAAAATACAGCTAAGGTATCACTGTGATCTTAATATCTACATCTGGGATATTACCTCATTGTGCCAGCTGTGAGTCTCAGCCAGTACACTACAACACCTGCCTGGGCCCTGTGCTGCCACACCACCAGAAGCTTCAGTTGGATCTGGCAACACGGTATTCATATGCCTGATTTATTGTTAAAGTTACAACACTTATCTATCCATTTCTTGTATTGGACAAATGATCTTCATTCCTAATTGTTAATTACTTTATAGCCTAAGTGTCTATATTCTTGAAAATGAAAAGGAACGCATAAAGATCAATTAATTAAACACTAATGACCTGAAATGGGCTGTTATCAGCCATTTTAAATTGGACGATCATATGGTCTGTTATGCTTAAATGACAAACTGAAGAGAAGTGGCATCACATTCATCATCCAAAGAAACATTCAACATCAATCCTGAAGCATACTTCTATCAGTGATAGAATAATAAGCACAGACATACAAGGAAGACTGGTTAATATGACTATTATTCCATTTCATGCTTCAACCACAAAAGCCAAAGATGTAGAAATGAAAGATTTCTATCAACTTATGCAGTATAAAATTAATCAAATATATAATCAAGATGTTTTGATACTTATTGGTGATTGGAATGGGAAACTTGTAAACAAAGGAGATATATCAGTAGTTGGGAAAACATGACCCTGTGGATAGAAACAGTGCCAGAAATCACATGACAGAATTTTGTAAAGTCAATGATTTAGTCATTGCAAATAGCTTTTCTAACAATATAAGTTGTGCTATACATATGGGTCTTGCCAGACCTGTATCTGTATACTTACCTTCTTTTTTTTAAAAAAAAAATGATCTTAATTTAGTGATGTGTCTTATCTCCATATCTTTTCATCTATATGTGGAACAGATTATCTGGGAGGCTGGGCTCCATAAGGAGATGGTAGCATCTGGATTGGAGGTAGACTCATCAACAATCTGCATTATGCAGATGACACAACCCTGCTTGCTGAGACAGAGAAGGACCTGAAGTGCTTGCTGCAGAAGGTCAAGGACTGAAGCCTTCAATATGGATAAAAGCTCAACATCAAGAAAACAAAGATTCTTACCACTGGGCTGATGGGCAGCATCATGATAGATGGTGAAGAGATTGATACTGTCAACAGCTTCAGTTTGCTTGGCTCTACAATCAATACTCTCGGTATCAGCAGCCAGGAAATTAAAAGACGTATTGCATTGGGAAAGTCTGCTGTAAGAGACCTCTCCAAAGTACCAAAAAACAGCAATGTCAGTCTGGAGACTAAGGTGCGCCTGGTACAGGCCATGGTCTTTGCAATTACTTGCTATGCATCAGCTGGACTATGACTAGGGTGATAGAGTGGGAGTTGATGTCTTTGAGCTATGGTGTTGGAGAAGAATCTTGAATATACCATGGACTGCTAGGAGAACAAACAAGTTCATTCTGGAGAGGGTGAAGCCAGGCTGCTCCTTTGAGGCAAGGATTCTGAAGCTTCATCTGACATGTTTTGGGCATGTTGCAAGGCGGGATCAGTCCTTGAAGAGGGATGTCATGCTTGGAAGGGTGGAGGGACAACACAGGAGAGGAAGACCCTGGATGAGATGGATTGATTCAGTCACTGGGGTAATGGGATGGGCATGTCAGAGACAATAAGATTGGCAAGGGATAGAGCAGGGTTTAGGGCTATTGTACATGGGGTTGCTATGAGTCGCAGGTGACTCAATGACACATAACAACAACAATCACCTTAATTTGGCTCTTTTATCCAATTTACATGAATAAATTCTAATCCTCCCATATTTTATTCTCTGCTTTTGTTACTGTGTTTCTGTCGCATCACTCTTGTTTGTTACCTTGTGTTGATTTTCTGTCATGCACCTTTGTTTCCTTGTCTTCTCATTTGTGATTTTTTTTTCCCTATCTTTGGATACACCCTTCTGCCTATTATCTTCACTCCAATCCCTCTGTGCAAGATTCTTAGACAGAGGCAGCTTCCCAAGAGACCCGCCTTCTGAGAGCTCTCTCTGTTAGTAAAATCTCATTTTCCCTCTCCTCTCAGATCTGCACTAGCAGCAGCCACAGGAAAACATTTAGCCAGTTATGAGTAAGAGGTCCAAGGACAGCTGTTGATCCTGGAAACAGTTTTAATTTGTCTCTGTCTCATTAGCTCATTGTTGAAGCTGTCAGCCCTTAGGCTGCTGACCAAGCTCAGGGACTCTTATCAACTTGGCCTAAGGCTTATCAAGTTCAAAGACGAGGCTGACAGCTCAGAGGACCTTCCCTTCATGACCCTGGCCCTTTAAGTCCACTCCCCAAGGACTTCCATTCATCTCTGGGACTATAGTAATTAAAAGCTAGAAGGGGACACTGTCCTTACTGGCTAGTCTCTCTGTGTGTGAATTGGCATGAGAGGGGGGAAAAAATCTTACAAATAAATGCTGACAGGGAGGAAAACACTTTTTAAGGGTAGGGTTTACTTTGGAGACCAAGCAGTGGGAATTATCCACCTGACAGTGTGACTGTGAATAAAAGCCCAGAGGTGACATCACAGCAAATTGCTTTCAAAATTGACCCCAGATGGTGATCCATAACTAAGAAAGACACAAAACCTAAAGGAATTTTTTTTTCTTTCTTTCTTTCCTGCAAATGATTTAAGTTGCCACCTTTGAAAAACTGAGGCTTGGCTTTGAAATTGATCAAGTCAAAAATCTATTCAGGCAGAGTGCAGTAGGTAAATCTCTAAGATAAATAACAGTGTTGTCTTCTGTCTGGATTTCCATTCCTTACTATTTCCCTGTGCAATGAGAACTTACTCTCACTTATATTTGCTATAGTTTAGGTTTTTAAGTCCCAACATAGCCAGCTAGCAGTGGCAACCCTCAAGGACATGATGCATTGGGAATACATGGGTCTTTAGTGTCTTAGTTTCATAGCGCTGCTGTAATAGAAATACCAAAAGTAAGTGGGTAGGTACTGGCTTGAAGAAAGAAGTGGTTCATTCTCTTGCGTTTGGATGAGTATCCTGTTCTCTTCAGTTTCTATTTGCAGCAATCCCTAGTTCATTCACCTGATGTATTTTTGATGATATTTGTAATTCATTATCTCTTCATGTTCATGGTGGAATGTTGGGTTTTTTAAAATTTTTTTATATCATATTTTTATATCTTTATTTTTATATTTATTTGCATACAAAATTTATACACATTGTGTTTCATATAATCATTCCCATACATTATGTTTTATAAAATTAATCACCATTAACTATGTCCACCATGACTCTATCTTTTTATGTCCCTGTCAGATCTTTCCCATTTCCTTTACCCCTTCCCTTTACCCACCAAGTCGTGTGACCCTGTGATTTCTGCCCCCACCCACCCACTCTCACCTCTCTGCTCCCTCCCCTTCTCCCCTTGGACCCTGCATACATTTTACTAGTTATCCTTCTATTTTTATAATAATGGTCTTATGCAGTACTTACATCACAGACATGAAGGTTTAGGACACAGCTTATGTGGATATGATTCATTAATATAATAACAAAAATTCTGTGCCAAACCTGTTATATTCACAGGTATAGGATTGCTATCAGCTCAGAACTGACTAACAGCTGATGCTTCTTTGTGTGTCTGAGGCTATAAATCTCTTGGAAGGGGATTTCCTATCTTTCTTCCTTAGAGGGGCTGATGGATTCAAATCACCAGAGAGGCATGGCCTTTGACCTTTGGGTTAACAGTGCAACTCATTATGGGCTATACCACCAGAACTTCCTAACAAATATAGAAAAAGGGCCAATTCAACCCATAACAGCTCAGATCCAAACACCTGTTGTTTTATGTTTCTGTTACCTAAAGTCTATTTTGTCCTACATTGATGTTTTTATTGGGTTCCATGGAGAAATCATTGGCAGAGGTTAACTAAGGTAATCCATTCAGTGTAGACCTAATTAAGAAGAATAAGCCATTTGAATTTTGCCCCAACAGAAACTTTACTAATGACTTTTCCATCACCAGGAGCCCTCCTCCCTCCCTCCTACTGCCAATTTCCTCCTGCTGCCCCCCAGGCTGCCTACTCTGGGAAGCATGACATCAGCTCATTCATTCAAACAGCATTAATTGATGTCCATTGTTTATCAAGGACTACAGAAACAAACGTTTTTGTAGGGCAGCATTAGAATTTTCAAGGGAGTTTTTTTTCTCTGTTTCCCCAATATTTGTTGTTTTAACCCTACTCTTTTCAAGAAACTCTTCCGGTAAGCAGAGTCATTCATCTTTGCTTAGTATTTCCTCTCCCTCTCTGTAGTAGCTTTTCCTCCTGCCCTAGTTTAATTAGGATGTGAAAGTTCCAAATCTCCATTTTCCAGTTTCAGTCTCTCTCAAACACACCAGAGAATATGCTGGGCTCTGTCTGCCCATCAGCCAGCGTCACTACTCAGATACTAATCAATTTGTCCAGTGGGGAGCACAATCTCCTCTCATTTTGTTTTTGTTATTGTGTGCTATCCTATAATTGACCAAACAGCAGGTTTTCAGAGATAGTAAATGTCACAAGAAGAGATTGTTTGTCGTTTTGTGGAGGAGCTGGCAGATTTGGACTGCATGTGTTTGGGATTGCAGCACAACTCCTTATCACTTCTGAGGAAACTCTACTGGCTTAGTTCACAGGAAGTCGTACTACTAACCCCAAAATTATGATGCCTCTTCGGCAGTTCCAGAACCCACTAGTGACTCCTCAGGAGAAAGATGGGTGATCTTCTGTGAGATTTGTAACATCTGAAAGCCCACTAGATGGTCAGCAATGAATAGCTTCTGACTTGATGGCAATGACAGAGTTTATTTCTGCAACAGTGTTTTTAGCAGGAAAGTCCCTTTGGATCTGGGTGTTGCCCTTTGGATTAGCCTGAGGTCTTCTTCCCTACCCTCTAGGGGAATTGATATGTGAGCTAGCATTCAGGGGAAGCATTGACTTGCCTGTTTCAAGAAGAGAGAATGGTATTCCCCAGAAGAAACTCTGGAAGATTTCCTGTTGATTTCAGAGACCCAGTGGTTCTATGGTGGTTGGGGGAACAGTCTCCATTTGTGTGACTCACTTCCTGACATCACTAAGAAATAGTTTTAGGAGTCTGTATCCATTCAACAGCCTACAGTTACTGGTTGAGGAAGAAGTAGTTACACTCCAAATGGACTTCAGGTAGGCCTTCTTTTTTACTATTATAAACAACCCCATATCACATTGACTGTGGGTTCAGTGTCCACTCAAGGTGCCTCCTAGCCACAGCAGCTTTAGTCAGAAGTCCTCAGGGTTGACTATAGCAGAGTGTAGATAGACCCAAACTGATTCTTAGGGACTTTCCTAGGGACCTCTGTGGTTTCAGAGACTTGAGCTTTGAGATGTACAGGGAGGCAGGTAGAATGCTGACTATGAGAGCAGACTCCGTTTCAGGAGCCTTCTGTAATAGTTCTCAACAGCCAGCTCCCCATGGAGGTCTGTCTTGTTGTTCTCCTAGTAGATTTTTGAAAATAAATGCAGCCACCACTCAAACTCCTGCTTCCTAACACACAGCAGCCTCAGTAACAGTCCTCAGTACCAGGTGGGGAAGTTTGTCTTTTTTATTTCAAAGGCAAGAGTTATGGGGTATATAAGGGAGCCAAGTAAAGTGCTGACAAAAGGAATAGAATTCAATGCAGTGGGGGAACCTCACTGCCCACTGCTCTGGCCTAGTGGGTAGAGATTTACAGTCCTAACCTAAAAGCAGGTGGTCCAAACCCACTTGCTGCTCTATGGAATTTACAGTCCTTTTGTGAAGTTTACAGCCTCTGAAAACCTGCTGGTCAGTTGTAAGCGGATTCCCACTAGACAACAGTGAACAACAAGAGTAACCACTGCAGGGTCCTTCTGTAGCAATGCACAGCAGGCTTGAAGATGACAATATCAGAGTGCAGGAGCTGTCACATTTCAAATGAATCTCTAGAGAAGTTTACTTTGCTACTCTCAGAGCCTTTCCTGTAATCTAGCCTCCACTAAAGAAGGAACATAACAGCCTTGGTCAGTTGCCCTCAGCTCTAATCAAAGGGGGAACAAATAGATGAGAACTCATTCCTCAGGAAGTCTACCCTGTCAGTTTCAGAAGTGTGAACTATTGTGTGTACAATGGGTCCAGATGGGTGTTTACTGTGGGAATAGAATCCACCACCCCAGCCTTCTGTAGCAGTTCATAGCAGACAATGTCCTGGTGGGGGAGTTTCTAGCACCCTGCAAAATCACTTCCAGGGAAGTCAGCCTTATTGCTAATTGCAGCCTCTCTCTTATAAGTATGCTTATGGGAGTGTAGTGAGTCAGTCAAGATGTCTGATCTTAGAACAACCGGAGGAGAGAGAAGACTGACCCAATGAATCTCCTTGAGAGGTCTGTCCTGTTGACTTCAAAACTCTAAACTATGGGATAGACAGGGAAGCAGATATAGTACTGACTTTGTAAGCAGATTCCACTTCAAGGAGCCTTCAGTAGCAATTCAGAAGTCTTGCAAGTGACATTATCTGGATATAGGAGGTGCTGGCATTCTCTGAAAGAACTTCCAGGAAATTCTGCTTTGCTAATTTTAGAGCAGAAACTTAGAGTCCTGTCTCTTCATGCAGTCAGAGTGTGTGATGGTTAAGAAAGCATATTCTTTTACTGAATATGCTTACTGAATACTGGCTTACTTCTTAGCGAAGAAAGCCAGTTCCTTACTTCACAACAGCCAAGAGGAAAGTTTGTATGGAAGGAGAAGCCATTTTCCTACTGTGTGTGACTTCTTGTTGATTCATTGATTCATGCCTGTCTGCAAAAAAGAAACTGATTTCTTCTGTTCCGTGATGCAGAATCCCTCATTGCTGTATTATTTGAGGGGAAGGATCAGAACCATGATTTGCTTATATCATCATCAAGAGACTAATCTACAGTACATCAAAAACTGTCATATGTTAACAATAAAAGTTTATTAGTCCTAACCAGGGACTGAGACGAGAGGTAAATGGAAAGTTACTGCTTAAGGAGCGCTGAGTTTCTGTTCAGGGTAATGAGTAACTTTTGGAAATGATAGTGGTAATGGTTGTAGAAGTATGGAGAATATAGTTATAGAAAAATGTGTCAGTCACTAACTTCACAAGAGAAAAAAAATCCCCATCGACAGCACAAAATTGATTCCAATGAAACCAGACATGTTCCCATGCTGAACATTTTCTAACCTTTCTACTATGAATTTTGCCTCTCACTACCACTCTACTGGGTTTGATAATTCATTGAACTATCCAGACAGAATTCACAGACAAAATGCATGATAATACAGTTTATTAGGGAAATAAAGACTATTCAGATTCAGGAAGGGGATACAATTTCAATCAAGACAGCCTCTTCTCAAGATGTGTCTGTACATAGGCCTCTCTCTGACCTTTGTCCTCTGTCCTGCTCAGGTCAGTAATGCAAAGCTCCTTTAAGTCTACCAGCAATGTGCCACCTCCAGCTTCCCATTAAGTCTAAGCCCAAAGTAGCTTCAGCTACTGCTACCCATGGGCTCACTCTTGTGCCAGGAGCACACCTCTCCATCTTACACCAATCTCTGCCTCCCCATCAACTGTGCTGCCACCACTGCTACTACCAGTGCTGCTGCCATGCCATCTGGTCATCTCTGGTTCACAGGAATCTCAAGTCCAAAGGGCATGCTATACTTGTTGTTTCTTTTTTCTCGATTGTAGTGAAATTTGTTTTCCATCTCTGATTCAGCTCAATTTAAGTTTATCAAGAGGACCAATGTCACCAATCCCCATGTTAGTATTCTACTAACGTTTACATGGTTCCACCCAAAACATACCATTCATCTCATTTACATTATTAGCAAATTAGCCTATCCCCTTTGTGGATAACAAACCCTTCATATTTGCATAGTCCTACCCAGTCATGTGATGAAATTAACAAGAATGACTAGAAAAGCCATATTAAGTAATCCACCAAAACTTATTAATAGTTGTCACTTAAAATAGCTAAAAATGGCAAATATGTTAATATTAGTATTCACACAAATATAAATGTACAAAATATAATATGTATAAAAATAATGTTGTGGTCTGTAGTATGTTGTGCCACTAGCCAAAAGGCCTTGCATCTCTAGTGGTTCAAATTGATCAGAAGTTCTGTGAAACAAAAATAGACAATATCCTGTCATTAAGATTTAAGCTTCAGAAATCCAATGGAGGGTTGCTTAATGTTGGAATAGATGGCAATGAGTGAATGATATAAAACATATGTTGTTATTATTGTTGTTGCTGTTGTTGTTGTTGTTGTTGTTGTTAGGTGCTGTCAAATACAACTCATAGCAACCCTATGAACAGCTGACCTGAACCTTGCCATATCCTGGACTATCCTTATCATCTCTCATCTGTGACACTAGAGACCATTTTTTAAGTCCCTGTATCAATATTTCTCATTGGGGGTCTTCCCCCTCCTTTACCGACCCTCCATCTTTCCAAGTACAATCTTACTTTCTAAAGAAATGTTCTCACCTAGCTACATATCCAAAGTATGAAAGCTAAAGTTTTGCCATTTTTGCCTCCAAGAAGCACTCTGGTTGCACTTTTCCCAAGACACATCTGTTTGTTCATTTGACAGTCCAGAAGATAGTAGTCTTCTCTAGCCCTCCATCTCAAAGGTATCAATTCTTCCGTCATACTTATTCATTGTCCAAGTTTCTGGTGCATAGTAGAAGACTGAAAAGACATTGATGTGAAAAATCCCATAGTGTGAATTAGGTGCACCAGAGTCTTCAAACTGATTTGCCCAATGCAATATGTATCCTGATTTCCTGACTGCTGCTACCAAGGGTGTTGATTATTGATCCAAGAAAGATGAAATTGACAGCTTCATCCTTTCTTCATGTATTGTAATGTTAACTATTGGGCCCCTGGTGAGGACCTTTGTATAGTGACACATGTACTATATATATAATATGTATATATGTGTGTATATTGCAACCAACCCACTGCTGTTGAGTCAAGATGACTTTATAGCAATCCTCTATCAGATTTCTGAGGCTGTAAATCTTTCTCTTTTTGAATACTTGGTGGATATGAGCTGCTGATCATTGGTTAGCAGTCTAACACATGTTACATATTACATACACCAAAATATTTCTTAAAATAAGAAAAATCAATAACTGGGCTACAGAGGCCTAGAGATAGATAGAGATAAAGACAGAGAGAGATATAGCTATATATAGGCTTCTGCCACAGAAACCCATTGATTAGAAGAGGCCATATGAGAAACACATAGTAATCCTAGAAGAAGAAACAAAGAACAATGTGCTGTTGAGTCACCTGTTACTCATAGTGACTCTATGTACAACAGCTTTCAACCTTGCCCTATCCTGAGCTAATCGCATTGTCTCCAACACAACTACCCCCATTACCTCAATTACTGTGTCAATCCATCTCATCCAGGGTTGTTGTTATGTGCTGTCGATTCAAGTATAACTCATAGCGACTCTGTGAATAACAGATCTGAACCCTGTCCTATCCTATGCCATCCTCATCATCTCTGACACACTTGAGCCCATTGCTGCTATCACTGTGCCAATTCACCAGGTTGATGTCGCTCTCATCTTTCACCATCCTTTCCAAGCATGATATCCCACTCCAAGGAATAGCTTCTTCTAACAACATGCCTGAAATTATGGGGAGAGAAGAGACAAAGGATACAAAGATCCAAGAACACTCCCAGAGTCACTCTCTTTCTATAGCAAGTGGTCTGACTCCCAGACAAGTTGCCCGGGTTCTGAAGCACACAGGTCCTGTCACCACAGCAGCTCAGGGCCTGTCAGGTATACATAGCACTGAGTACATGATAGGTTTCATGGGTTTTTTTAGTGAATAAATCATTATGATGATTTATGATTTGAGCCTTTAAGGACAAATTGGAGTGAGTTCCATAGATAGAAATGGAATGTTTATTTTTAAATTATTTTCTTTCACTTAAATAATTTAAATTCTTTATGAATAGCTAATATATTCATATTGTCCAAAACTCTATACAAAATTAAAGTATTAAGAAGTTTCTATTCCACCCCTTTTCCTTTTTCTACCATTTCCCTACACCAACATATTTCACGCCAGGACCTTATGGGATTCCATTGTTTTTAGTTTATGTATGCATATTCTTCCAGTGTTCCCTTATGCAAATGTAATCATATAGAAATACAGACAAGTATTATATGTTGTTGTTAGGTGCTGTCAAGTCAAGTAGGACTCATTGCAAACCTATGAACAGCCAACCTGAACCCTGCCCAATCCTGTGCCATCCTCATCATCTCTGACAGCTCATTACTGAAGCCACCGTATCAATCCATCTTGTTGGGGGTCTTCCTCTCTTGTGTTGACCCTCCATCTTTCCAAACATGATGTTCTTTTCCAAGGAATAGACGGTGTGAGTTACATGTCCAAAGTATGAAAGACACATCTTCATCATGCTTGCCTCCAAGGAGCAGTTTGGCTACACATTTTCCAAGACATATGTTTGTTTATTTGACTGTCCATGGGATATTCAGTACTCTCATCCAACACCACAATTCAAAGGCATGCATTCTTCTTCTGTCATCCTTATTCATTGTCTAGCTCTCTGATGTGCAACAAGTGGTTGAGAAGACATCTATGCATGTATATTTTACATATATATATCAAGCATGTATTTTCATCTATTTTCTCACTATTTGTGATATACTACATAAATTAGTTTGTTTTTTTATTGGAGATTATATCCTGAACATCTTTCCCTACCAGTGGATTGAAAGTCTCTTCAGTTCTTTTTTATGACTATATACTATTCCACCAAAAAATATAGATGTTATTTGAAGTATCTTTAAAAGCACTGTAATCTAAGTTGTGCTGCTAACCCTAAAGCCGTGCCCTTCTAATAGTTTAAATACACCATCGGCCATGCGGAGAGAAACTTAGGAAGTCTCCTTTCATTACATTTGCAGTCTCGGAAACTAAAGGGAGTGTCACTAGGGGTCAGCTCCCTCTCTATGGCTATGCATTTGTGTTTATTGCTCTAGTGGACCTTCCCTCCTCCACCATCTCTGCACCCAAATTTTCCCACTCTGGCTAATCAAGCAAGTCAGTCATAGCAACTTGTTCAAGGAATGGTGATTGTTGATGCATTTCTACAACATAATAAAACACACTTTTCAACAAAATGTTCTCTTTCACAAGAACCAATTCCCAAAGGAAGTAAGAAGTGAAAGCATCATGGACAGGATCTCTTCTGTTCATCCCTGTCTTTCAAATTTTCAAAATATCTCTTTAACATTTTGAAAAGTGCTGAAGCCAGAACATGACTCAGTTCACCTGGATTGGGCAGCTCTGACTCCCAAGGCAAAAGCTGTAGATTCTGAAAGATGCTGATAAAGAAATTATTTGAGGCAGGTGCCGTGCACACCTTCTTGGTCAGTGGGCACTCTGCCTGCAGATGAGACTCAGGTAGTCGTGAGGCAGAAACTCTTCTGGTCCATACTCTTCTACCTTAGTCCTTCCAGAGTTCAGTAAGAATTGCACCAATATTCCTTTAACATTGCCTTCTCCTTTAACTAAAAACTTAAAAGTAAACCAGATCATTTAATAGGTAAGAGCATATTGAATTTTCTCTGAGTAAAATCCTTCTGCTGGTATGCAGCAGAGGATGTGAAACCTGAGATGATAAAGCTAACTTTTTTTTTGTTCGTAATTACTGCTGACTTGTTTTCTGCTCTTAGTATTCCAGGCAGCTGCACAGCTTCTATGCGGCTTCTATTTTCAGCCATATTTTATCTAAAATTTTTCTTAACATTTCTCTCTCCTCCCCCCCTCATTTTCACAGTTAAGGTGCTCAGGTATGCGTAGTTCTTACAGCACAAAGACATAGGCTGTGTTTGTGTGTGTGAAAAGACCTGGCTCTGGGGCTGCCCATTTGTTTTGTTGTCTTAACCACAATCATGCTTGGCCACAAAACCGATAGGTCTGTAGTTCCCAGATCAATAAGAGAGATGGCTAAAATGAACAAACTGTGCTGCATTACTACTCTCTTCTCCATTCAGATATGACTGGAAGGTAGATGATGACTGGTGCATGAGGACCCTTCCATAGCTGGAGACTGTAATAAATATCCCGCCCATTTATCTTACTGGAGAAAGATTGAAATACTGAATACAGCAGAGAAAGGCAGTTACTATCGCAAATACTGATGATGGAAAGTCTCTTTAGGAGGGATTTCTGTTGCTTATTGCCCATTTAGCTATGAAAAATGAGGCTCGGGGCAAAATAGTGAAGGAAACAAACAAAACAAAGAGGGAATTGCATTGTTCCGTGAAGAGAAAGTCCAAGGGTCCTGAGCACCAAGGCAGGGACTGAGGAGAGAAATAGGAAGCAGCAACCAATGAGGGGCAAGATGGGAGTGAGGGGGGTTGGGAGGGGTTTAAGTTGTTTGCTGTGGTGTCGCCCCTCACTGTTTCTTTCTCTGAAAACTTTAGTAAAATCTATTACAAATGCAGTCTTATTTCAATGTCACTTTAGGGAGGGAAAGGCATAGGAGTGTTAGTTGATGTAAGGCAATGGTGTATGAAATAGTATAGTATGGAAATACAGCCTTTATTTGGATAGAGGATGCCATGGATTGAAGGAGATAGGGTCACTGAGAGACAGAAATATCTAAATCCTTCACAATCAGAGATATCTGAAGGGACTTTGGATTTCTCACTGGAGTGGTAGCTCAAACCTTTTTAGTTCAACATTCTAGAAAGAAGTAATCCTACAGGAGTGAAACCCAAGCAGGTAACATCTCAGTAATGAGTATAATTTGGGATAGTTCACAGGCATTTTTCTAAGAGCAAAGTGATTTTCTGGGTCCACGTAATAAGTATGTTCCCTTTGCATAGGTTTAATAAGAATGTGTAGCTGACTCACAAGTTATATACTTGGAAGGCAAGAGTATAGTTTCTTTTATTCATTGTTGGCGGGAATGTAAAACCAACCAACCACTATGATCTTGTATCCTATCACCCTACTAAATTGGTCTACTAGCTCCAAGAGGGTTTTTGTTGTCATTGTTGGACCCTTGGGGTTTTCTGTGTACATGATCATTTCATGTGTCTATAGTGACAGTTTAACCATCTCTTTGCCTATCTGGATGTCTTTTATTTCTTTCTCTTGTTGTATTGCCCTATCAAGTACTTCCAATACATTGTCAAATAGGAGTGGTGACAGTGACCATCTTTGTCTATTTCCTGTAAACAAGGAAACTGCTATTAGTCTTTCTCCATTGAAAAGGATATTGGCTCCTGGCTTTGCATATATACTTTTCACTATGTTGAGGAAATTTCATTCTATTCCTATTTTGCTGAGTGTTTTGGTTCTTGTTATTTGCTTTTTTAATGTGGTAAATAACATTGATTGCTTTTCTTATATTGACCCATCCTTGCATACCTATACCAATTGGTCATGATGAATTATTTTTTTGATGTGCTGTTGAATTCTATTGGCTAGGATTTCATTGAGGATTTTTTGCAGATGCAACCACTGTAGAAGGTGGTCTGGCAACTTCTCAAAAAGTTGGAAATGGAAATATCATTTAATCCAGCAAAGCCACTACTGGGAATATACTCTAAAAATACCAGAGCTAAAACTCAAACAGATGTACACACACACATGTTGATTGCTGCATTATTCACAATAGCAAAGAAATGGAAGCAACTTAAGTGTCCATCAACAAACAAATGGATAGAAAAACTATGATACATGCCCACAATGGAAAATTATGCAGTATTGAAAAAGAATTAATTCACAAAACACTACAAACATGGATGGGCCTAGAGGACATTATGCTGTGTGAAATATCACAGTCACAAAGGGACAAATAAAACCACTGTTACATAATAGGACTGACATAGGGTGTTGGGTGAAGAATAGGAAAAAGAATGAATAGACAATGAATACTGCATTAGAACAGATGAGGGGAAGGACTGTCCAAAAGGAATACATGATTAGGAATTATAACTCTGGAACAAATAATACATTGCAAAGTGAACTAAGGGTAGGGAACGAGAAGGAGGGAAGAAAATGTGCAACAATGAATAAATAACAAAAAAAAATACAATTTTTTTTAATTAGATGCCATAAAGTCAGTTGCAATCCCAGACAAACCTCTATATACAACATAAGTAAAGACTGCTTCTTTCTGTGCCATCTTCACTATGTCTGTTGTGAGTGAACTCATTATTCCAGTCACTGTGTTAATCTGTTGTTTAGGACCTTTCTCTCCTTTATTGACCCTCTAATTACCAAAAATTTTATATTCTCCAGATACTGGTCTCTTAACATGGCCAAAGTCTATTGCTGTCGTTATGTGTCACTGACTCAACTATGACTTCTAGTGACCCTAGGAGCAACAGATCTGACCCTTGCTCTATCCTGTACCACGCTCATAATCATCATGAGACTTGAGCCTATTATTACAGTCACTGTGTCAATCTATCTTGGTGAGGGTTTTCCTCTCTTTCTCTGTCCTCTAGTTTTCCCAATATGAAGGTTTTTCCAATGACTGGCCGGCCACTCCTGACAACATGTCTTAAATATATGAGATGAAGTTCCACCATCATTGCCTCCCAGGAACAACTAGTCTTCACTTCCTCCAGACAGAATTTTCTTTGTTCTTTCACAGGTCCATGGGGATTTAATATTTTTCTCCAGCGCCACAGTTCGAAGGCATTTATTCAGATTCATCTTCTGTCATCCTTATTTATTATCTAACTTTCAGATGCATAGGAAACAATAGAAAATACCCTAGTTTGATCAGATGCATCTTGTCTTTAAAATTATATTGTTGCTCTTTAGCACTTTGAAAAGATTCTTGAAAGTAGATTTTCCCTATGCAAAATATCTTGATATTTGATACCATGAGTACTGATTGCGGATCCAAGTAACATGAAATGTTGATAACGTCAATCTTTTCCTTATCTATCAGATGTTACCTATTGGCCCAAAAGTAAGAATTTTTATTTTCTTGATGTTGAGATCTATGTAGATGGATATGTAATCTCTGATATTCTGCAGTAAGCACTTTAAGTCTTCTTCATATGAAGATGTCTTCGCTTGATATCATTGATGAGTCAAATAGATGATGGCTGAAGATATTTACTTGTATTTAATTGACTATGGAAAGACATTTGACTATAGACTATGACAAATTAAAGATAACATTGAGAGAAATGGAAATTGCATTATTGTGTTCATGAAAAGCTAATTCATAGATCTAGAAGCAGTTGTCCAAATAGAACAAGGAAACATTGCATGGTTTAAAATCAAGATTGTATACTTTCTCTATACCTATTCAGTCTGCATGCTATGCAAATAATTTGAGAAGCTGGACTGTATAAAGAAGAATGTGGCATCAGGATTGGGGACACATACACCCACACACACATATACGGGAAGATATCAAGAATATCAATGTGCAGGGAGGAGGGATTAATCATTGGGTTGGACAATTTGATGGGTAGGAGGTGAGGAAAATGGAAAGCATTTGTTTGAATTTGTATTCAAATTTTGTAAATAAACTAATTGTTGTTGTTGTTAAGTGCCATCAAGTCGCCTGTGACTCATAGCAACCCTATGTACAATAGCCCTAAATCCTGCTCTATCCTGTGCCAATCTGTCTCCTATACATCTACCCCGATTACCCCAGTCACTGAATCAATTGATTTCATAGAGGATCTTCCTCTCCTGCTTTGTCCCTCCACCCTCCCAAGCATGACATCCTTCTCCAAGGACTGGTCCCTCCTTGCAACATGTCCAAAGCTTCAGAATCCTTGCCTCAAAGAAGCAGCCTGGTTTAACCCTCTCCAGGATGAACCTGTTCATTTTCTTAGCAGTCCATGGTGTGTTCAATACTCTTCTCCAGCACCACAGCTCAAGGGCAACAATTCTCCTTCTATCCTCCCTAGTCATTGTCCAGCTCTCTGACACAATGCAAGTGATTGCAAAGACCATGGCATGTACAGCTTCCTTGGCTCTACAATCAACACTCTCAACACCAGCATTCAGGAAATAAAAAATCTAATTGTATTGGGGAAATCTGCTGTTAGGGACTTCTTCAGAGTGCTGAAAAGCAATGATGTCAGTCTGGAGACTAAGACATGCCTAATCCAGGCCACGGTCTTTGCAATTACTTGCTATGCATCAGAAAACTGGACAATGACTAAGGATGATAGAAAAATAATTATGCCTTTGAATTGTGGTGCTGGAGAAGTCTTGAACATACCATGGATTGCCAAGAAAACAAATAGGTTCTGTCTTGGAAAGGGTGAAATCAAGTTTCTCCTTGGAGGCTAAGATTTTGAAGCTCTGTCTCACAAACTTTAGGCACATCTCCAGAAGTGACCAGTCTTTGGAGAAGGGCATCATGCTTGGATAGATGGAGAGATGGCACAGGAGAGGAAAACCCCAAATGAGATGGACTGATACAGTAACTGGGACGATGGGGGTTAGTTTGTTGGGATTAGTGAGACTAGCTCAGGACAGGACAGGAATCAGCTGCTTTTTATAGAGTTGCTATGGGTCAGGAGTGGCATCCACTTTCTAAATAACACGTATCCAGAAACTTTATGAACTTTGACAAATGGTGTTAGTTGTAGAGGTGCTTCAGACCTTTTGCTCATAGGGTTGCTATGAGAGTGCTCGACTCGAAGGCAATAAATAACAACAGCAACAACAGCATGGGTCACAGGCAACTTGACAGCACATAACAATAACAACAACATGCACACATACATACAGATGTTTTATATATAGATAGCACATAACAACAACAACAATATATTATATTGGTTGTTTTTATGTAAGCCTCTTGTTTAGAGTCAACAAGACATTGTGGAGGGTCATTGTATTGAGGAGTCAGTTGTCATTTTATTATGGAAGAACATTCTTCTACGTGGACAGCAGTCTTCAGTCAATTTGCTGTACTGGGGTAACCTGTGATTGCTGTGATGCTGAACCTTGTGCCTTTGGGGTGTCAAATGCCATAATGGCTACTCATGGTGGAGAGTGTTTGGTAAAAGTCCAAGTTTACGACAGGTTTAGAAGCAAGTGTGGCATCCACTTCCTAAACAACATACCTCTGGAAACTCAGAACTTTGAGAAACTACTATAGTTATAGAAAGGCATCAGGTCTTTTGTTCATAGGGGCACGATGAGTCGTGACTGACTCGATGACAATCAACAATAACAACAAATGTATATCATGATATCAAATTAAGTAAATCCAAGGTGATTATGGAGCTCTGGTGGCCTAGTGGTAAGAAACTGCACTGCAAGCCTAAAAACATATGGTTCAAATCCACAAGCTGCACCGTGACAGAAAGATGAGCCATCTCCCCCCGTGTGATTTACAGTCTCTGAAAACTCACTGGAGGGTCAGCCATGGGTCACTTCCAACTTGACAGTACACAACAACAGTATGATAATACTATATAATGTGTTTATACTTTGTTATATGATTATTATTGCTGTTGTTGTTGTTAGGTTCCCTCCATTCGACTTCATTTCATAGTAAGTCCATGTATAACAGAACAAAATCCTATCCAAAAACATTCTCACAATCTTTTCTGTGCTTTAGACCATTGTGCTAGTCACTGTGTCTTTCCATATCATTGAGGGATTATGTAATTATACTATATAATCGAAATGTTTTTATTTTCTAGTTATACATATAATTAATTAAGTATACAATATATTCATATATAGTGTTGTATTATATAAATATATCATTTTAATGTATTATATATTGCCAAATATAAATATATAAGTTCTTCTGGCCTAGTGGTATGGAGCTGTGCTGACAACCCGAAGTTAGATGGTTTGAATCCGTTAGCTGTTCCATAGAAGAAAGATGGGCAGTCTTCTCCCATGCATTTACAGCCTCTCAAAATCCACTGAGAATCAGCTCTAAGTTAGTTTTGACTCACTGACATATAACAACAATAAATAAATATATAGCCGCCCAAATTAAATATATATACTTAATTTTATTTTCTTCTGTTTTGTTTCCATATTTACGTCAGTCATACAGTATAAATAAGACTACATCTATGGGAGAGATGGTGAGTGAGAAGAAAAAGGGGTATACATATTGCCAAAGCCACATGGTAGATATCTTACTTTTTACCCATAGGGAGATAACCTTCTAAGCTTGTTCATTAGTCCATATGAGTTGAGTAGTGTTGTCCTGCACTCCCAACCATAAGCTATTCAAAGACCAGGTTACTCTGAGCCCCTCCTCTGTTGTCACCAAGTCGATCTCAACTCATAGGACCTTGTCAGACAGAACAGAGTTGGCCCGTGGGGATTCCAAAGTTAGAATCTTTATGGGGCAGACTACCTTCTCTTTCTCCCACAGAATAGCTGGTGAGTTGGAATCTGTGAACCTTTTGGTTGACCATCAAATGCTTAAGCAATGATATTAATGAGTTTTTGTGCAGCTAAAGGCAATGGGAAATCCTGTGAGTCTGCCTAGTAACCTTCTACTGCCTCTGAGCCACTACTTGGTACATGGAAAATACTCCACCCACTCTCTATATTATAGAGGCACAAGGAGCTTGAAGAAAGTGCTAGAATGAAGCTATGGCTCCCCTTCTCTTCAGATCCCATAAACCCAACTGAAAGATGGAGAAACAGGGTCCCTGTCTCCCTATCTCTGGGACCTCCTAAGCACCCCTCTCTCCTCCCTTAGGATGCTCCTCTGTGAAGTAGGTACTCTCCAGCCTTACCCACAGGAAGCCACACTTTCATGTTACCATAGGCTTCTTGGAGTCACCAAGACCTACATGTATGAAACTCCAACATTTCCTTTTTGCATTCCTGGGCACAGTTTCCAGGAGGCAGGGACAAAAGTGACAATATTACTGTTTTAGTTATTTAGTGCTGCTACAACTAAATACCACAAGTATGTGGCTTTAACAAAAATTTCATTTCTTACAGTTTAGAAGGCTAGAAATCTCAATACAGAATGCCAGCTCTAGGGGAAGACCCTCTCTCTGTGTCTTGGTTGTAAAGTCCTCATTTCCTTCAGCATCTGTAGGCCCAGCATTCCTTGAAGGATCTGCAAGTGTCTGGATCTTTCTCTGTTACAGAAGCTTCTTACACTAAGACCTAAATCCAGAAGCACCCATTTTATTCTTAGCAATACTTTCTTGGTGGTACTGAGGTTACCAGTGCTGAGTTTGCTTTCCTCCCCTTTTATCTCTGATGATATATGATGTTACAGGACACACTGTTTGGAAACTTCTCTTCCATGGATCAGGCTGTGAGGGAATTGAGGGGTACTGCATTCTACCCTTAATCAGACTATAGGGCTTCCACATGGAGAGCATCCACTTAGATCCTCCAAAAAACTTCAAACTCACTACTGTTGAGTGGTGAGTGCAGATTCAAAGTAATCCCATTGAGTTTCCAAGGTATCACGTAGGAAGAGACAGTTCATCTATCTTCTGTGGAGGCACTTGTGGATTCAAGTCACTGGAAACACGCAGACTTGGAGTTAGCAATGCAACCCAATATGAACTACTCCACCAGAGAGATACGTGATGCCCTGAAATTAATTAATTTTTTTATTGAAGCTGGATAATTATTATTGTTGAACAAGAAAGAATTTGGCTCCTAACATGCTTTTTCTTAAGCCTTTCTGTGTTCAAGAGCCGCCTATTAGTCTAAGAAATTTTATTCTAGTCAGAGATTCTGAACACAGGTTCATGAATCAATCACTTGAAATGATATGTAAAAATAGAATACATCGTTCTCTGAGATTGGCAGCCATTTTCTGAGATAGTTTATCAGATTATTCAAAGAGCTGTGAACCATACAAGGTTAAGAATTATTGCTCTGAGCCAAGGACTCAATTTTATCTCCCCTTGACTTGTGTTTTCCTCTTGACTACATTTTGAAGTTCTGAAAATAGCTAAAAGTCTGTTCACATTAAAAGGATCATTCTCTGCACTGAATCAAAGTTTCTAAATACACAAAGTATGCCTGAGCTACCTTCCCATGGGTTTGACTTAGGACTACATCTTACAGTTTTAAAGGAAAACTAGATGCAAATCCATAGTCTTTGCAATTATTTGCTATGCATCAGAGATCTGGACAATGACTAAGGATAACAGAAGAAGAATTGATGCCTTTGAGTTGTGGTGCTAGAGAAGGGTATTGAATTTGGATTGCTAGGAAAACAAACAGGCTCATCCTGAAGAGGATGAAACCAGGCTCCTCCTAGGAGGTAAGGCTTTTGAAGCTTCAGCTGACATATTTGGGGCATATTACAAGGACCTGGAGAGGAACATCATACTTGGAAGGGTGGAGGGACAGTGCAGGAGAGGAACACCCTGGAAGAGATAGATTGACTCAGTGACTGGACTACTCCAGGTAGGTGTGTCAGAGACAATGAGGTTGGCTCAAGATAGAGAAAGGTTGTGAGCTATTGTACATAGAGTAGCTATGAGTCACAAGTGACTCAACAGCACATAACAGCAACAACAACAGATGTGAGGTTTGGTATCTCTTGAGCATAAGGCTTGGATACTTACTTGTCCGCTTCTCATTGGGGAGTTGCACTGCCAAGACAAAGGCAGGTAGTTCTAATCCACTGGCTGCTTCATGGGTGAAAGATGGACAATCTCCTCTCAGACAATTTACAACATTAAAAAACCCAATAGAGGGTTAATTATGATTCCGTTCCCACTTGACAGCAATGAATTGTCACAGTAGCCTAAATGTTGAAAGTTTAAGCCCACCCAGCAGTACAGTGGCAGAAAGTCCTGGTAATCTGTTTCTGTGAAACAATGACAGCCAAGAACTCTCTGTGGAGCAGTTCCATTCTGCACACATAGGGTCACCGTGAGTTGGAATTGTCTTGATGCTTATTATGTAGTTTGATGCTACTGGAACTCATGCAGAGCAGGGCACTGACTACAATTCATTCACATATTGCTTTTGATTTAAAAGTGATGAAAGATACTTATTACTGCTTTTACACTCTATTTCACAATTCTTGAAAACCAAGGGGGAAAAAAATAAATTCTTCCTTGGCATTAAACACAGAAACTATGCTCAAATATAGAAAGTAAAACCAAGTTAACTCTGCCTTTCCTTTCACTCTCTGCAGTCCCACACTCCTCCTAGGGTTGGCCACAGATACTAGCATGCAATTTTCCTTCTAGAACTTCCTGTGCATTTACATTCATTTCTGCAGAGGTGTCCATATGTAGTTTTGAAGCCAATTTTTTTAAACTCTGAGGCATTCACTATATATTATCTTCCTCTCAGATACCTGAGGTGATTTTTATGGTTCTATTGGTTGTTAGCTAGAAATGTTCTTTCTCTTCAGCAATCTACGTGTATGTGTGTGTGTGTGTGCGCGCGCGCGCGCGCATGCATTGAAAGAAAAAAGAAAGATCCAAATAAAGGGATCTCCCTGAGGCAAATACACACATTGGAAAGACTTTAGAATTTGCTAAATGCATATACTTGCTTTGTATTCATCCCACAGGCTGGCTCTGGGTGAAAGGTGTGAAATGCAAGCTTTGTGTGCTATTTCCCTGCAAGCCTTGAGGAAAGATAACTCGTGCTCCCACATAAACACAGGTGGTGGATGTTTACTCACAAAGAACTGACCAGCACCCACCAAGTTTCATCTGCCAAAAATATACCTTTCCCACTGCCTGGATAAGGTGCATTCTCTCCTTTGATCAACTTCGAAATGTCTGCTTTTTAAAAGAAAACAAAGCAGACAACACTGTCTCCAGATGGTCTCTATTGCCGAGCCCATATGGTGCCGGAGAGAAAAGAGAGAGAACTTGAGGCTCTTCTAGTCTTTTCCAACTGACACATAGACTAGAGGTCTAGAAGGTTCAGTCTCATGAAAGGAAGCCACCAGTCATGGCTAAAAGCACTGGATGGCCTGCTCAGTAGCTTGATGTTCTTTCTGCATTGCGCAGCACAGTCCTTTGAATACTTTATTCTCCAACTGCCAAACAAACAAGCATCCCTAGGTTGGAATGGCCTAGTTTGGAAATGTTTCATTGACTTTGCTGACCATGGGAAATAAAACAGCAGAAGCAAGGTAGCACCACAAAATGAGATAATGAAGCATAAAAGAGAAGCTTGAGGGTGGAAGCCTGTGGTGCAAGAGAAACTAAAAAAGAGAATGGACAATGCAGATACGTAATGAGTGTTTCTCTGGGATGGGGGAAAAGTATAAATGAAAGAAGTGTGAACAGAAAGACCTTGTTGTTGTTGTTGTTGTGTACTATAGAGTCAGAACTGACCCATAGCTGACCCTCCAATAGGTTTTCAGAGGTGGTTAATTGCTTGAGAGGAGATTACCCATTCTTCTCCAGCAAGAAAAACCTTAAGCTACTTTAAAGTAAGGCTCCAAGTTTGACCCTAACAAGTCTTCTGTGTATCTACCCCACTCTCAAGTCAAAAGATGAGACTTATCCCCTTCCGCTTGAGTCTGCCCCTGTGATGGCTTTAAAAAAGCAAATACAGAAGATATGACATTCTGCACTCTCATATCTAGAATATTAGAGATCTTCTACTTCTTTCAAGCAACGTTTGCACTTACACTTGAAGTTCTCCCACTTGGAGCTAGGCCAATATGCTTTGAGAACCAGTAGCTACAGAAAGTCTATGTAGAGAAGAGCGAAACCCTAACCCAAATGCTATTGGTGCTCCATTTGGCAGCCCTTTCAGAGGAAATAAAATCACCTTGGATTTTCTAAGCACAATGAGTCCTTAGATGGCCGTAGTTCCTGATGACATCATGTGGAGCAGAACTACTCAGCTGATCTTAGGCACCCCAGGGCATGGTCATAAAATCATTATTGTTTTAAGTACTAAGTTTTGGGATGTTCTCTTATAAAGTAACACACAACCTACCTTGAAATGTGGTCCAAGGCAGATCATTTCTACTCATAGCTCAGTGTTTCTTTGGATAATTTGGTCAGGAGTCCATTTTGGACTCCCCAGAGAAGAGTTGCCTTTATTTTCAAATCCCAGGGTTCCTTTTCTCTAGGCTCTTCAGGAAGTTGTTGCCAATAATGCCAGCAGCCCAGCTGCAGAAAAGGCACATGGTCACACTTCCGGTCCTGAATTACCCAGAGAAAATCAGTTCCTTCAACTCTATTTTCCAACAGCCAGTTATTTGTCCATTAACAAAAAAGAAAAATAGTCCCCACAGCCTTCATCATGTTAAATAAAATGGTAGTGTTGTCGGGGAGGAGGCAGGAACTTTGCTAGGGAGTTATTTGAATTAACTCCACTGTGATTTTCTTGGTAGGAACTTGGCCTTAATGGCTTCCTCTCAATGTTATATCACACTGCATTGCCCAAGGTCATTATCAAGCTAAACCACAGTGGAACTGGGCCAAACTGCTCATAAACTTTACTTTATGACCTACCATAGGAATGTCCTTCATCTCTCAAGAGGAAAGTTTATTCTGGTCCTATTAGAAGTTTCATTTTAAGACCTGGCAGCATGAGTCTACTCTTTATAGTGCAGATTTAAACTTAGAGGAGTAGAAAACACTCACAGAATCTGACTGTAACAAGGTCTACTATTTATATTCTACATTTAATTGTAAATGAAAATATTGTCTATAAATAATCTGACATTCCTCAGCCCTGTCTTATAAATAGCTGGGCGGATTGAGATAGAGTTTGAAAAGGCCACATTTTGCCAACACAATCTCCTTGCGTTTGAGTCATTTCTCTTGGATGACTGAATGTTCCCCTTCTCCAGCTTCCCTGGGGTATCAGAGAGTGGATGTTGGCGTGAAGCTGTGTGATCTGGGAGGTAGCCCTGGGGAGAGGGGGCTTCCATTCACTCTCACCATTCTGTGATGGAGTGAGGACTCTGCTTCAAGTCCTGACTTCATGGTCACAGAACTCTGTCTGGTCCCAGACATTAGCCCAATCACAAAATCTCCAAACTTCTCCCAGGACATCCCTATCTCTTAGCTCTTTCTGTTGAAGCTTGCAAATTCCTCCATCTCCCAGCAAGCCCCACCAGGTGAACAGCTCCAGTTCCTCTAAGCATCAGCCTTGGCATGGCACTGAAGCATTTACTCTGCCTTGGTGGCAGTGTTTAAGTTCAGGACTTCTAGTAAGGGTTTGCATCCTGTCACTTTCCCAGGATAATGAGAAGGACATGCCACTCTCCCATTGTTCTCTCCACCTTAGATGACCTCGGATTCATAGAAGTTTTTGCTACATGCCCTCTGGAGAACACACCTCAAAGGGAGATACATGTCTATGCCCCTCATGCTCTGTCTTAGTCTCTGGATACTACTAGAATACAGATACTACAGTGAGTAAATTTCAAGAACCAAAAATCTTCTTACACAGATCAGAAGACTAAAAGACCAAATCCAAGGCATGAGTCTAAGGGAGGTTTTTCCTAACCTACTGCAACTTGCAGCAAATCATCTGTCTTCCTCTTTTTCTTGTGTATGTGTTCAATCTGTTCTTTCTATAATTCAGAAGGAATCAGAATTAGAAACTACCTTTCTATAGTATGCATTTAACACAAAGAAAACCCTCTTTTCAAACAGGATTATATCCACTGGTACATTGTTGTTGTTACTATTGTTCGCTGGGACTTTCAACTCATAACAATACAATCACAGTGACAGAGTAGAACTGCTTCATAAGGTTTCTCTGGCTGCAATCTTTACAGAACCATATTGCCTGGCCTTTTCTCACTCAGAGTCACTGGGTGGAATTCAAACTATAAACCTTGCAGTTACCAGCTGAGTTTTTTGACCATTGTGTTACTAGAGTTCCTTTCCACAAGTATTTTAAACTAGAACAACAACAAATCTCATTGCCCTGTAGTCAATTCCGACTTAGAGCAACCCCTAACAGGGCAGAGTAGAAATTCCCCATAGGATTTCTCTTGACTAAGTAGTAAGAAATTGCACTGTCAATCCAAAGGAAATCTACCAGTTGAGGAGAAAAGTTCTCCGTGCAATTTACTTCCTCTGAGAACCCTCTGGAGGGTTAGCTATGAGTCTGTTCCAACTCGGTAGGACACAACAGCAAACACCACCATTTATGCATGCAGACTGCAGCATCTTTCTCTAACAGACCGTGGACCTTTTGATTATCAGTCAAACACGTACCGCACTGTGCCACCAGGACTTCTATTCACAGGAGTGTAAATCCCAACACATATTTAGAGAGCTGCAATTTAACTCATCTCCTATTTCTGCCTCACAGTTTACTAGGACTGTAAGAGGAATACACAGTTCAATGCTAATGGTGATATATTCAGTTGCAAATTGAAATGTTGTAGGTTCAAATCCACCTAGATATACCACGAAAGAAAGTCTTTTATATATCTATGCATTACACTTTAAAAAAAATTAAAATACTCAGCCTTGAAAACACTGTGAAGCACCATTCTACCCTGCCAGTCATGACAACTGATTTTGGCTTTGTTGCCATTGTGTACTATCCAGTTGAACTGACCCATAGCTGACCCTTCAGTGGGTTTTCAGAGGTAGTAAATCACATGGGAAGAGATTGACCATCTCTCCCCTGCAGAGCAGCTGGTGGGTTTGATCTGTATGCCTTTGTGTGAGTTGGCAGAGCAACTTCCTTCCCACTAAGCTGCCAGAGATCCCCTTGTGGCTTTAGAACTTACCCTATCTTAGCCTGTGTTCTACTTTTGCTATCGACTACGAGTTGCAAACTTTTCCTTTAAATGGAGATAGTAAACACTTTAGGCCTTGCAGGCCATATGGTCACTGTCACAGCTGCCCAGTTTTGCCATTATTAAGTCAAAGCAGCCATATGCAATGTATAAGTGACTGAATGGGACTGTGCTTTAATAAAGCTTCATTTACAAAAACAGGCGGTGTGTGCAATTTGGTCTGTGGGTCCATAGTTGGCCTGCTGAGAAGAAACCCCCCCTAGGCCGAGTGTTCCAGGCATAGATCAATGTAAAGGCATCTGGCAGATTAAAGAGAGCCAGATTTCTTTATTAATGCTCTTGAACAGATGCATCATAAATGGAAGTGACTGGAAGTATGTTTCTGACTCTCTTTAAGAGATTTGCAGTCTTCTCTTTTTGTCTTTTGGAATGCTTGGTCTTGAAACCCTGAACCACATATATAAAGTTCTATCACCATGAAAAGACCATGTGAAGAGGTCCTGAGATCACATGGAGAAGGAGGGGGTGTGTAGCAGAATCCAGCTTTCCACCATCCCCACCAAGACATCAGGCACAGAATGAAGTTGTCACACATCCTGTGATGAAGCCCAGATGCCAGTGGATTCCACAAGTGTCCTCAGTCAAAGCTACATGGGCACAAGAATCTCCAAGCTAAAACCAGCCCCAATTCTCAGCCTGCAAGAATGATTGTTTATTATATTTAGCTGAATTGCCAGGAGAGCGTATGGATAGAAATGTTGTCAGCTGCTGATGAGTCAACTCTGACTCATCGTGTGTCACATGTGTAACAGAACTAAGTGTAACAGAACTAAGTATTTCCCAGGACTTTATCCTCATGATCACAGCCAGGCTGAGTCTAGCCTTGTGGCTAGTGTGACAATCTATCTTATGAGTATTGCCCTTGCACGTACTGCCCTGCACTTCTCCAAACATAATGTCCCCTTCCAATGACGGCTTCATCCTGATGATGTGTGCAATCCAAGTAATTCAGAAAAACTTTCTGTTGTGATCCAAAAGGTTTTCATTGATTAATTTTTGGAAGCAAATAACCAGGTCTATCTCTTTGTCTGGATGCCTCACTGTAACTACGCAGTACGGATGACCCTGCTATTATTGGAACTACTAATGGTATAACTTCAAGCATCATGTTTTTGTTGTTATTATGTGCCATCAAGTTGCAACTCATGGCAGACCTTCTCAACAGGTTTTCAGAGGCTGTAAATAACAAGGGAACATATTACCTGCCTTTCTCTCACAGAGCAGGTGATGGATTCAAACTGCATACCTTTGAGTTGACAGTATGGCTCCTTACAAATAGGTCACCAGAGCTCCCTCTCCCAGCATTACAGCAACACCCAATCCACAATCCACCACATGAAAGCAAACTAACAGATGAGTTATGAGTGGATGAAAATATATTGGATTAAAAAAAATATTCTCTACCTTTTTCCTAAAAATCTAACAAAGTTACAGAATATTTCTCTCTCTCGCTCTCTCTCTCTCTCTCCAGTAAAGCTTCAAGGAATGGACTCCTTCCATCACACAATAGAACATTAGAATATGATCCTTTTTTTTTTGCCATAAAAGCATTCTGTATAAGACATAAAAGCAAATAATATCAAACAACAAATGGTTTACTAAAATGAGAAGACATCATTGTTTATGACAATGCATATGTTTTCACTGACTTGGAAGAGCCTGAAATTTTATTTCTATGGTTTTGCAATTCAGTGGGGTGGCACACAAGACAAGCGGTGTCTCATAAAGTGTAACAAAGACAAAAACCATTTCTCCCTTCCCTCACTCTTTCAAGTAAGAAGAGGCAATACTTTGCAGTTTGCTTACACCTAGATTTTCCTTTTTGGTACAGAATGTGAGTAACAGACCAATTTTCCCAAGGAAAGCAACTGCAGCAATATGTCAGACTAGGCGTCCCAGAGTGCTTTTGTGGGAAGATAGACAGAAGTTACTGGAGGAAAAAAGGGAATAAAAAATAGTAAAATAATAAAAAAAAAATAAAAAGTGTAGAAACAGGAGTCCCTGTGTCCCTAGGTAGAAATTTGAACCCTCTGAGAGGCACTTCATAAGTAAACCTGGCAATCTTTTTCTTCCTACCTGGCAACACACAGGGTCCCTATGAGTCATACTTGATGACATCTATTTGGTTGTTTTCTGGTTTGGTGGTATGAATTTTGTTTTTTAGGAGGTTTGTGGGGTTTTCCTTGCTATGTTTGAGAAGGTAAAGGTAAGGGATGGGTGAAAGACAAAGAAGCAATTTGGCAGCCAGTGCTATGAGTAGCAGACTTCAGAAAGAGGCAGAAAAGCTGTGAGTTGCTCAGGTTATAGTGGGAGAATTTTGTACTGGGGATCTGAGAATGGGAATGGATCTACAGAATAGCAGCTGCTGCCCGTGTGAACCCACTAGTGGCAGAGATGAGGAGAGGGGATTGTTAAGAGGCTTTGCTGGCCTGGAAGAACAATGTCCCCACCTCCATTCCTTTGGTCTTTTTAAGGGAAGGATTTGTTTAGAACTGTAGTGTTGGTAAAAAGTATTGAATATTGCATGAACTGCCAAAAGAGCATGCAGGTCTGTCTTAAATAAAGGGCAATTCTAAGTGCTCCTTAGAGGCAAAGATGGAGAAACTTGGTCTCACATACTTTGGGCAATTTGGAAGGAGGCACCAATCCTTGGAAAAACACATCATGCTGGGAAAAGTAGAGCATCAGTGAAAGAGAAGAAGATAACCCCTGTCTGAGACTTACCTCAGTTCTCCGGCAACATGAGCTTCACCACTTGCTCTACTACCTTCTCCACCAACTACTGGTCCCTAAGCTCTGCCCCATCATCCAGCTACCAGGTCTGACCAGCCAGCAGCACAGCCAGCGTCTATGCATGTGCCAGGGGCTCAGGCTCCTGGATCTCCAAGTTTTATTCCAGCAGCTCTCGGAGCCTCTGGGCTGGGGGCATGGTGAGTGAGATGGCCCGGGGTTTGGCAGGCGTGAGGAGCATCCAGGGTGAGAAGGAGACAATGCAAGACCTGAATGACTGCCTAGCCTCCTACCTGGAGAAGGTGAAGAGTCTGGAGACTGGAGAGCAAAATTCATGAACACCTGGAGAAGAAGGGACCCCAAGGACAGGGACTGGAGCCATTACTTTAAGACCATAGAAGAGGTGAGGGCTCAGATCTTTGCAGGTTCTGTGGACAATGCCCGCATTGTACTTCAGATTGACAATGCCCGCCTGGCTGCTGCTGACTTTAGAGTCAAGTGTGAGACAGAGCTGGCCATGAGCCAGTCTGTGGTGGACAACATCTGTGGGCTCTGTGAGGTCATTGATGGCACTAATATCACTTGGCTGCAGCTGGAGATGGTCATCGAAGCTCTCAAAGAGAAACTGGTCTTCATGAAGAAGAACCATGAGGAGGAAGTAAAGGGCCTGTAAGCCCAGATTGCCAGCTCTGGGCTCACTGTCGAGGTGGACACTCACAAATCTCAAGACCTCAGTAAGATCATGGCAGATATTCGGGCCTAGTATGACAAGCTGGTGAGGAAGAACCGAGAAGAGCTGGATAAGTACTGGTCCCAGCAGACTGAAGAGAGTACCACGGTGGTCACTTCTCCGTTAGCTGAGGTAAGAGCTGCCAGGAATATGCTCTCGTTCCAGACCTTGGAGATTGACCTTGGATCAATGAAAAACCAGAAGGCCAGCTTGGAGAACAGCCTGCAGGAGGTGGAGACTCACTATGCCTGCAGATGGAGCAGCTCAACAGGGTCCTACTGCACCTGGAGTCAGAGCTGGCACAGACCCGGGCAGAGGGGCAATGTCAGACCCAGGAGAATGAGGCCCTGCTAAACATCAAGGTCAAGTTGGAGGTTGAGATCAACACCTACCACTGCTTGCTGGAAGATGGAGAAGACTTCAGTCTGATGCCCTGGACAGCAGCAATTCCATGCAGACCATCCACAAGACCACCACCCACAAGATCATAGATAGAAAAGTGGTGTCTGAGATCAAGGACACCAAAGTCCTAAGGCACTGAAGCAGCCACACCCTTCACCTTTAGAAGGAGAAGAGGTCAGTAAAAATGTGAAGTCACTGGGGGGAAAAAAGAATGAGAAGAAGACTCTCAGGGAGATGGATTAAAGCAGTGATTGCCATGACTGGTTTGAGCCTGGTCAAGATTATGCGAATGGCACAAGATAAAGTAATATTTTCATTTGTTAACATTTCCTGGAATCCTTATGAGTTATAGGTGACATAATGGCCCCCAATAACAACCACCAAACATGTAAACTGAAGCATTTTCTTTTTTTATAAAATGATCCCACAAAAAATTAGTCATTCATGATAGTCAAATAATGGCACAATTCCAAGCATTATGAGTTCGCTTTCACTTTTATTTTTAATACTTTCTTTTAGAGTGCTGTATGGTGAAAGCACACTGACACATCCCCTCCCCCATGACCCTATCAATGCTAGTTTGTATTCTTCTGGAAATGGCCTTTTGGAGTCAGAAACAAAGCAAGGCCTTTAATTTACATTTCTTTGTTTCTGGGGTATCACCTCAAAACTGAAATTATTGATGTGTAAAAATTTTTTTAGGAGGTGGCCTCTGGCTTCTTGAAGAGAGGCCAGTATAGAATGCCCGGGATCTTGTGGCTTTCTTTTTGCCACAAGTGGGTGTGAGCAGAGCAGACTTGCCAGATGAACTGGGGATCTCTGACCCAGAGTTCGCCAGCATTTGGGCATGCTGGATTGGTAAAATACAGAAATGTCCGGCCACGCCCGCAGGGTAAAGGTGAGTGTTTTGGGAGTCTTAGTGTCAGCTGGAGGTAACTGATGGTTGCTGTGAAGCTGAACACTGTGACACTGATGTGTCAAATGAGTTAATGGTTGCCCATGGCACACAGTGTTTGGTGGAGCTCCCTGATTAAAACAAGCTTGAAAGCAGGAGAGGCATCCACTTCTGTAATAGCTTGCCTCTGGAAACCCTATGAACCTGGAGAAAGAATGAAAGTCACACAAGTGTTGAGGACTTTCATTCATAGGGTTGCTATGAGTTGCCTACAACTCAAGGGCACTTAACAACAATAGCAACAACAATATTCTTTTAAAAGATTACAAAAATAAAAACAACACATGTATATTATGTTGTTTTTGTTATGTGCCATCAAGTCACCTGTGACTCATAGCGAACCTAGGTACAACAGTCCTAAACCCTACTCTATCCTGTGCCAATCTCACTGTATCTGGCACACCTACCCTCATTACTCCAGTCACTGAATCAATCCACCTCAAAGATGATCTTCCTCTCCGGCGCTGTCCCTCCACCCTCCCAAGCATGATGTCTCTCTCCAAGGACTGATCCCACCTTACAACATGTCCAAAATATGTCAGATGAAGCTTCAGAATCCTTGCCTCCAAGGAACAGCGTTGTTTAACCCTCTCTAGGATGAACATGTTCGTTTTCTTAGTCCATGGTATAGTCAATATTCTTCTCCAGCACCACAGCTCAAAGGTACCAATTCTCCTTCTGCCACCCCTAGTCATTGTCCAGCTCTCTGATGCATAGCAAGTGATTGCTAAGACCATGGCCTGTATCATGCACACCCTAATCTCCAGAGTGACATCATTACTCCTCAGTACTTTGGAGAGATCTCCAACAGCAGACTTTCCCATTGCAATATGTCTTAATTTCCTGGATACTGGTGCCAAGAGTTTTGATTGTGGAGCCAAGCAAACTAACGCTGTTAGCAATCTCAGTCTCTTTACCATCTATCATGATGCTGCCAATTGGCCCAGTGGTGAGAATCTTTTTTTTTTCTTTATATTGAACCTCAATACATATTGAAGCTTGCAGTTCTTGACTTTCTGCAGTAAACACTTCAGGTCCTCCTCAGTGTCAGCAAGCAAGGTTGTATCATCTGCATAACACAGATTGCTGATTGATCTTCCTCAAATCTTGATGCCAAATTTCTCCTCATACAGCCCAGCCTCCCAGAAAAATCTGTTCTACATATAGGTTGAAAAGGTATGGAGATAAGACACATCCCTGGCATACACCTTTTCCATTTTTGAATCATGCAGTGTTTCCTTGCTCTGTTCTGACAACTGCCTCCTGGTCTAAGTATAGGTTTTGCATTAGCACAATCAAGCGTTCTGGGATTCCCATTCTTCTCAGAGTCAGTCACAGCTTGTTATGATCCACACAGTCAAATGCCTTTGCATAATAAATGAAACACAAATAGATATTCCTCTGGTGCTTCCTGCTTTCAGACAAGATCCATCTAACATTGGTTACAAAATGCCTAATACCACAACTTCTTCTAAATCCAGCGTGCACTTCTGGAAGTTCTCTGTTGATGTGCTGCTCCAGTCGTTTTTGGATAATCTTCAGCAGAATCTTGCTTGCATGTGATATTAATAATAATGTTCAACAATTTCCACACTCTGTTGGATAACCTTTCTTTGGAATAGGAACAAATATAAATCTCTTCCAGTCAATTGGCCAAATGATTGTCCTCCATATTTCTTGACACAACTTGGTGAGCACATTGAGGGCAGCATCTATTAGTTGAAATACTTCAATTGATATACCACCAATTCTTGGGGTCTTATCTTTTGCCAATTCTTTCAAAGAAGCTTGAACTTCTTCATCACATAGGCTCTTGCTCATATGTTGTTTCATGAATTCTTCTGTGTCTGCCAACTCCTTTCAGAACAATGACTCTGTATACTCTTTTCATCTTCTTTTAATACTTGCAGGATCATTTAATATTCTGCCCGAATCATCTTTAAGTTTTGCAACTCAAGGTTTGAATTTGTTCTTCAGTTCCTTGAACTTAACAAATGCTGAGTGAGTTCAGCCCTTTGCTTTTCTGACTCCAGCTCCTCTCACATTTCATTGTAATACTTTACTTTGTCTTCCTGCAATGCCTTTTGAAATCTTCTGTTCAGCTCTTTAATATCTTGATTTCTTCTCTCTGTTTTGGCTTTTCTGTGCTCCAGTGCAATATTGAGAGTCTCTTCTGACATCCGTTTTGGTCTTTTTTTCCTCCTCTGTCTTTACCTTTTGCGCTCTTCTTGGATGATATTCTTGATATCCTCCCCAATTCCTTTATGGCCTTTGGGACTAATGATTTGGTAGAATATTCTCCAGAGATTCAGTCAGGGGAATGACTCATATGACTACAGGTATGCAGGCTGGTTTTTTTGCAGAAATTTGTGAGCAATGGGTCAGGCTGGATGCTTAGTCTACTGTATACAATTCTCAGTCCAGATAACATCTCATCTCCCAGCAGGCTTAGGCTAAGTTAACACACTCCTGCTCCTGTGTTGGTGTTTTCACACACACCACAGTGTAGAGAGTACTCTCTTATAATGGTCCCATGGCTAGTGATGATTTGTGAGACTATGTGTTGGCAATTTAGGTAGCTGGAGATCATTTCCCCAGAAAGAGCTAAGAAAGCCAATTATCAAGATTTATGACACCACAATTATTCAGGTTTCACAATTAAAATGAAACAAAAATTTAGGGCTTACCTAATGGCATAATCCATAGGGAGCTGTGCTGCTAATCCAAAGACAGTGCGTCTCTGGCAGTTCAAATCCACCATCAATTCCTTGAGAAAAATATGGACAATTTCCTCCCATCCAATGTACAGCCTCCCAAACAAACTGCTGTAGGTTCAGCTCTGATTTGGGTCCATATCAACAACAATGACTTTTCATTTTAATAACAATAATTTTATCTAAATTCCATCTATGTTTCAAAATAAAATACCAGGCTTAGAATTTTTATTATCCCTGAATACTAGCTTTTAAATTTTATGGTATTTGTTATTTGTAGATAGGTTCAAAGACACTTAAGATGAATCTCAAAAGAAAAAAAAAAAGATGAATCTCAGATTTTATAAGCTCATTAAGTATGCTTCTTGAGGCTGGCATGTAGATTTATAATATTTTCATTTTCTGAAGAAGAATGTCAAGAGTATTAAGAACACAAACTTCTTTAATCATGGGTGGACTTGACACCAGAGTTACGATTATTGTTGTGTTGTTAAGTGACATCGAGTTGTAGACAACTCATAGCGACCCTATGAACGAAAGTCTTCAAAACACAAAACTTTCATCTTTTCTCTAAGTTCGTGGAGTTTCTGGAGGCAAGCTATTTGGGAAGTGGATGCCACTCCTGCTTCCAAGCCTGTTTTAATTTGGGAACGCCACCAAACACTGCCCCATAGGTAACCATTAACACATTTGACACATCAGTGTCAGAGTGTTTATGCTCACAACAAGCATGAGTTACCTCTTTACAGCAAATTGTCAGACCAGTGCTATACTATTTAAAAAAGATGTTTGACTGGATCAATTAAAAACTCAAGTCTCAACCCAAAACCAGGAAACACATCTTTGCAGAATCCCATCCAGTCATCTGCCCAGACTAGAAAGTGGCCCCAGACTGGTGGCCAAATGCCTTTAAAAATATGAGGCCAAATCCAATCATCTCACACCTAGTTGCAAGCAAAAGCCACACCCAAGTCTCAACCCAAACCCAGAAGACACATCTTTGCAGAATCCAGCCACCCCACTCATCTTTGGTGCCTAATTTTCTATTGATATGGCATTGATCTATAATAAAATAATGAATTAGCTCAATGAATATCAAGACCTGCCTTGTTTGGTTTGCAATATTTTTTTTTCTTCAGGTTATAATCAGCTCCCTTCCAATGAGTTGTATAGTCGTTGTTGTTATTGTTGTCAGGTGCCATTGAGTCTACTCTGACTTATGGAAACCTTATATGTAACAGAAGAAAGCACTGTTTAATCTTACACCATCCGATATAGTCCATAGTGAGAGCTGGTGACATACTCCGTAGGGGTTTGCAATGCTAACCTAATAGCCATGTCTCTCCGGTAGTTTGAATCCACTAGTGGCTCTGAGGGAAAGGAATGGACAGTCTTCTCCACTGTGATTTACAGCCTCAGAAACCCAGTGAGGAGTCAGCAATGAGTTGGTTCTGCCTCAACAGCAATGAGTGAGTGAGTGGTGACCTAGTTTATAAAAAAAAAAACAAACAAACCAAACCACAAAACAAAACCAACCCCACAAACCACCAACAATCAAACTCACTGTTGTTGAGTACAGTCTGACTCAGAGTGACTCTCTATGGAGTTTCTGAGGCTGTAAATCTTCATAGGAGGAAATTACCTGTCTTTCCCTCACAGAGGAACTGGCAGATCAGAACTGCCAATCAATAGGTTGTAGCAGTGCAACACATTGCACACTACACCACTGAGGCTCTAAATAAGCTAGAGCTCACGATGATCACCTCGATTCCTTTCCATGCTGCTTGCTTGAGTCCTTTATTTTACTGCTTCTGTACACTTTTTTAAAAACTAATTCTTCATAGGAGTTTATAGTCATTAGTTCTACAAACTGACCATAAAACATACAAAGTAATTTTATTATAAACCTTCTGTTACATGACTTCTGGATTCACTTCCAAATGATCTCAGAAGAAAATAGGAAACATTTGTTTGACTACCCTGCTGACTTTACTAATGCCACACTTCTGGTTTCTTCATAACACAAGATCTAAAAATAGTACAGTAGTACTCTATTACCACTGATGGTTCTGGGTTATTCATTCAGCATAAAGGCCATTAATGTTATTAGTAATGTGAGATATAGGTGCTCATACTTCTGAAGCAAACTTATGAAAGAAAAGTCAATTTCAATAGTGAATAAGGCCTCATTCATACATTTGAAGTATTTTCTCTTGAGTACCTACTAGGAACCTTTTACATTTTTTACCTTTAAGCATTTATTGTGTGTTTTCTTTTCCAATTTTCTAGATTAAACAAATAGAAGGCAAAAAAGAAGACCATATCAATCTCAATAACTTAAAAATTCTTTTCCTGTGTGTTAGAATTCCTGAGTAAGTCTCCTTCCATTTTGCTAGAACAAATAAGGGTAGCAATCATATGTGTTTAAAAATAAAAACCAGCTGCTCCTCACACATTCACAGCTCCCTCCCCCTCTTTCTTCTTCTTAACAGACCACACAGGAAGTCAAATTTTCAGTTTTATTTTGCTGTTCTGAATCTTCTACTGCTTGAATATTTTCTGTTCAGATGAGTCTGGAGCCTGGCAGTGAGCATTTTTGTTCCCTGCCTCTCTAAATCTTTCCCAATTTAACACATTGCTAATCTCAGCACTTTTCAGAGCAGAGGGACTAGACATGTGTATTCTGAGACATGCATGTGCTGTTTCATCAATTAATAAAAACCCATTTTAAGTAAACTTTTTTTTTTACCTAGGTTTTTAAGAGAGGAAAAATTGAAGACATTTTTTTGAGATGTGTCACCCTATAGTAGATGGTTTATAATACTATGATATTAGGTAGATTTATAGGTTCTTTGTATGGCAGAACACGTGAGTAGATGTAAGATTATAGCTCCAAAGGAGAAAGTATTGCCTTGAATAGTCATATAAAGGGCTGCACCTGGGGACAAAGTAACAGCAAACTGGAACCATAGAAGGCAGCTTAAGTTTGGAAAGTAAGGTGATACTAGCTAGAACTTATGGGTTTCTTGTGGATTGGCTAATTTGAATAATTTTGCAGGCTCAATGTCATAGATACTGTCTCCTGGTTGTTTGGTACTTGGCCCCAGGGAGACTAGGGAGAGGTGTGCTTAGAGGCCCCAGAGTGTGAGGACTCAAAAAATAAAGGAAGTGGTAGAGCCCTGGACTTGATCAGCTGCTCAAGAAGGGATATAGATGCTTCCGGCTAAGACCTTAACACCAGATCAAGACAGTGTTTCAAAAAACAAAGCAATATTGCATAGACTACAAAAAAGGCTTCAATTCTCTATACTTTGCTGTATCCCTGTGCTTGACAAAGGGATTCTTTGGCTCCCCTCATCAAAAGATGCATTCTATTCCCCTTCTCTTATATCTGATCTCATCTTTAACCAATGTAACAGAAATTCCAGGTCTAGTCAACAAGAAGTCCTATGTGCTTCCACTCTTTCTAAGATCCTTGCCTCTGCCAGGAGAACAAGTCCAGGCTAAACTGCTAGAGGATGAGAGATCACATGGAGCTGAGACCAGTCACCTCAGCTGAACTGTGCCAAACCAACCTCCTGGTTGACCATAAGTTCCTAAAAGATATTGGCCAATAAGAAATAAGCTCAACCCAGAACTAAACATAGAGACTATTGGAAAGATTAAAGATGATATTCATCAAGTGTCTGGAAAATACTAAAAGTAATAATTAGAAGTTACTGGTATGTCATATGAGTCTTGCATATGGTATGCTGTTACTGTTGATTGCCGTTGAGTCAAGCATGACTCATAGCAACCCTATGAACAAAAGGCCTGAAGCTTTTCTAGAACTATCATCATTTGTCAAAGTTCAGAGTTTCCAAAGGCATGTTGTTTAGGAAATGGACGCCAATCCTGCTTCCAAATGGTATGATATATGTATATATTAAAGTTTATATGATTTTATTTTTCCAGAGTTCCAGAGGCTGTGAGTGGATAACTGTAATAGTTGTCTATGTATATAGATATGACCCTAACCCTCTAAATAGCTTTATTCTGTTAGTAATATCTTAAGGTGCTTTTCTTGTCAATCTAGAAATTACTTGGCCCATACTTTCACTTTCTAACTCATGGGATTCAATCTTACTGGCCTTCTGCTATGGTTTGTGTGAATGCCCTGACTTTGACTTGTCTCCCCAGTTTGCTTCTGTTGTTAGATCTTGCCTTCCCTTCATGCTGATAGTTGTGAGCACTGTGACTTGGCTTCTCTTGCATCACTCCCTGCACTCGGACATCTACCAGATTCTTGTTGCACAGATTGCACCTTTCTCTCCCTGGGCACATGGGTAAAGTACATTGCCAAACCCTTTGATATCTTGCGAAATCATAAGACTAGTCTTAGCAAAAGACCTATGCATATAAGTGATGAATCACTTCTGGGATAAAATAGTAAAAATTGAGTGTAACTTCTAGAAATTCTATCTTTTCACTCCTTGGTTGACAGGTCAGAAGGATAGAGAAGAGGACTGTGATGGTTTCAAGGATTATCAAGAAAAAGTCTGGATCTTCATATCAAAATCTAGAAGAGTTATACAGGAGACTCACCATCCAGAAATATCTCTATGTAACCCTGCATGATCTAGAAATACACTTTTATTGTGTTAACTCTCTGAAATCTTAAAGATTGTTACTGAAGCATGGCTTAATATACCTTGGCCAGTACAATTCCAAAACAGATACAAATTGGGTTTTTTTGTTTATTAAATGGCTCCTATTGTTGTTGGTAGATGTTGTCAAATCAAGTACAACTCATAGTGACTATGTGAACATTCCTGAACACTGTCCTATCCAGTGCCATTCTCATAATCTCTGACACCCTCAAGTGCACTGCTATAGTCACTGTGTCAATCCACCAGTGAAGGGTCTTCTTCCCCTTTGCCATCCTTCCACCTTTCCAAACATGATGTCCTTCTACAAGGAATAACCTTTCCTAGCAACACACCGAAAGTATGTGAGATGAAGTTTCATCATCTTTGCCTCCAAGGAGCACTCTAACTACACATTCTCCAAGATATGTCTATTTGTTCTTTTGACAGTCCATGGAATATTCAGCACTCTTCTCCAACGCCAGTGTTCAAAGGCATCGATTCTTCTTCTATCATCCTTAGTCACTGCCTAACTTTCAGATGCATAGCAAGTGACTGAAAAGAGAATGACCTAAATCAGGTGCACATTAGTCCTCAAACTGACATCATTGCTCACAATAATTTGGAGAAGTCCTTGACTATAGACTTTATCAATATAATATGTCTCCTGATCTCCTTACTGCTTGTACCAAGTGTATTGATTGTGGATCCAACTAAGATGAAGTAATTGGCCGTTTCAGTCTTTTCTCCAACTGTAATGATGCTGCCTATCAGTCAAGTGGCTAGGATTTTGGTTTTCTTCACATTGAAATACAATCTGTGTTGAAGGTTTCCGTCATTGATCTTTTGCAACAAGTGCTTAAAGTTCTCCTCACTTTGAGAAAGCAAGATTATGCCATCTGCGGGATGAAGGTTATTGATGAATCTTCCTCTAAGCCTGGTGCCACATTCTTCTTCACAGACTCTAGCTTCTCAAATAAGCTTACCAGCATACAGATTAAGTAGATATGGAGAAAGGATACATCCTAATGCACACTTTTCCTAATTTTAAGCATGCAGTGTTCTCTTGCTCTATTCTCTCAACAGCCTTTCAGTGTAGGTATAGATATTGCACAAGCACAAGTGTTCTGGAATTCCCACTCAACTGTTTTTAGCACATGAAACTAATGCACTGAATTATGCACTTTGTTGTTATATTATGTCTAGTCAACTACTACTCATAATCACCCTATTAACAACAAATCTGAATCTTATCCTCTCCTGCTCCAGTCCTCACAATGTCCTTAATTCTAGAGCCCATTGGTACAGTCATTGTGTCAATCCATCTTGTTGAGGGTCTTTGTTTTGCTGTCCTTTCACCTTTCCCAGCATGATGTCACCTTCCAAGGATGGGCTCCTCCTGGCAATGAGATAGAGCCTTATCATCTCTTCCTTCCTCTAAGGAGCATATTGGCTGTACTCCTTCCAAGATAGATTGGTTTGGTTTTTTGGCAGCCCATGAGATTTTCCGGATTCTTCTCCAATACTGCAACACTACAACTTGAAGGTATTAATTCTTCTTCAGTAATCCTTATTCAAATTTAAGATGCATTATACACCTGTTATGTGCTGTCAAGGACCTCACCAAAGTGCTTAAGAGCAATAATGTCAGTCTGCCGATTAAGGTAAGCCTGATTCAGGCCACAGTCTTCACAATAGCTGGACAATGACCAAAGGTGACAGAAAAAGAGTTTATGCCTTTAATTTGTGGTGCTGGAGGAGAATATTGAACATTCCATGAACTGCCAAGAGAACAAACAGGTTTATCCTAGAGAGGGTGAAACCAGGCTTCTCTTGGAGGCAAGATTTTGAAGCTCTGTCTCACACACTTTGGAGATGTGTCCAGGAGGGACCAACCTGGAGAAGAACACCATGCTTGGAAGGGTGGAGGGACGGTGCAGGAGAGGAAGACACTGAATGAGATGGATTGATACAGTAAGTTGGATAATGGAGCTAAGTGTGTCAGAGACAGTAAGATTGGCTGAAGATAGAGCAGAATTCAGAGCCATTGTACATGGGGCCATTATGAGTCACAGGTGACTCGATAGCACATAACAATACAACAACAGTGTATGGCCGAGCTGGACCAGCTCATAGCTGACCCTCCAGTGAGTTTTCAGAGACTGTAAATTACACTGGAAGAAATTGCTCATCTTTCTCCCCTGGAGCAGCTGGAGGATTCAAATAATTTGCTTTTGGGTTGGAAACGCAACTCCTTACCTGCTAGATCATCAGAGCTCCCTGCAGTACACACTTAGAAATGGTTAAGTGAGTAAATTTTTGTTACATGTATTTTACCACAATTGTTTTTAAAGTGCTCTTAGCATGAAATCTGTAATTTTTTTTCATTGCTCTTCACAGACTTTTCAAACTACCCTTTAAAACCTGCATCATTTTCCTGGAAATTGAGGACCTACTAGAAGCTAACATTTATAATTTTAGTTAAAATTATCGTATAATTTATTTAAACTAAAGAAAATAAAAAGGGAATAAATGCTAATACCAGGCAGATCTTGACTGAAAGCAAAGATACCAGGAAAGTATTTACTTTTACCTTATTGGCTATGCAAAACATTTGACTTTGTGGATTATAACAAATTACAGTTAACAATGAGAAGAATGGGAATTCCAGAACAGTGAATTGTGTTCACATGAAACTTACACACAGACAAAGAAACAGCTCTCCGAAGAGAATAAAGCTACATGTTTTATTAAGAAAACCTATGTCAGAGTTTTATTCTTTCTACATACCTATTCAATCTATGTACAGGACATATGACTCAAGAAGATGGACTTTATAAAGAACAATGTGGCATCAGGATTAAAGGAAGACTGATCAACAACCTGTATTATGCAAATGGCACAATCTTGCTTTCAGAAAGTGAAGAGGATTGTAAGCCCTTACTGCAAAAGAGAAAATCAATATGGATCACATCTCAATGTGATGGTGGTGGTGGTGGTGGTGGTTGTTATGTACCCTTGAGTTGACTGTGACTCATAACAACCTTACATACTGAGAAAACAAAAATCCTTACCACTGGACAAATAGGCAACATCAAGACACATGGAGAAAAAGAGGTGAAGTTGTCAGGGATTTAATTTTACTTGGATCCACAAGCAACACCCATGATGATATCAGGCAACACCCGTGATGATATCAGGCAAGAAAGACAGGTTGCATTGAAGAAATCTGTTCTCAGGGAAGTCTCCAAAGTCATAAAGAGCTATGCTGTCATTTCAAACACTGGAGTGCACCTGATCCACGCTCTTTAACTGCTTCCGATGCATCTGAAAGCTGACTGAGGAATCAAGATGACTGGAGGAGAAGCAAGCTCTTTGAATGGAGGAATTAGAAAAGAAAACAGAATATCCCATAGACTGCCAGAAGAACAAACAAGTAGTGGAAGAAGGTCAGCCAGAGTGCTCTTTAGAGACAAGGATGGTGAAACTTTCATCCCATGTACTCTGGACAAGCAGGGCAGGCCAGTCCCTGGAAAAGGACATTGTTCTGGGAAAGGTGAAGGATCAGGGAGAGTGAGGAAGATCTTGAGCTAGATGGGTTGACAAAGGGACTCGAACAGTGTGATTCTCATGGTGGGCTTGAAGATTTATAAATTATGTGGATGGCTCAGCATAGGGCAAGACTCTGGTCTGTTGTTTACAGGGTTGTTATGAGTCATCCTCAGTTTGACAGCACAAACCAACAAACAGTTTTCTTTATTTGGGTTGTGTATTCTGCAAGAAGTGCTGCTAAGCCAAAAGCTAAGGCAGTTCAAATCCACCAGAAGCCCTGCACGAGAAGAATGCACAGTTTCCTCCCCATCAGTTTATAGCATCAGGAGCCTAACAGAGGGTTGGCTATTAGGTCATTTCTCGCAACAAGTGCAAGGATTTTGGATGGGTTGTTTATTGTTTGTTTGGTTTGGTTTTTAGTCTTTCTAGATATTGAGATATTTGACTGAGATTAAATACACGAAAACACACACAAACACTGGCAACACCATACCTCATTCAATGTTAAATCTCCCTGTGGACTGAATTCTGATATCTCTACTTTTCTCGCAGTATCATGCTGAGCTCCCAATTTATATTTCTGTTCTAATCTCAAATACCAATTCTCTGCCCACACTGGCTTTAGAAAGAGGCCACGGGGCAGTGTATTTCTCTCTCCTTCTCATTCACAAGCCTCAGGTCTGAAGCTACAGGGTAACTCCAGCGAATTTGGTTTATTTTCCTTCCTGAAAGACATAGTAGAGACTCCTGCAAAGACTATTCCTAGTCTGTTGTCCTAGCATGCCAGGGTTTCAGAGGTGACTAGAAAATTTTGGTGGCAACTCACAAATAATTGGCCCATACATAAAAAAACTCAAAGTCACAGTTTGTTTACTGAGTTCTGTTCTCTTCCTCAGGAAGCCCTGGTGGCACAGTATGAAGTGAGTTCAGCTGCTAACTCAAAGGCTACATAGTTCTTGTGGTTCAAGTTTACCAGCTGTTCCACAATGAGATGGACTGGCACAGTGAGTAGTGAAAGATTCAAACTCAGTATAAAGTCCAGAAGCAACATTACTTGAGTGTACAGTAAATAAAAAAAAAAAAAACACTTTGTTTAAAATGCATGCTTAATTTAAGCTAAGGCTTAAAGTAGCATCAATGCCAAACAAAGATAAAAGAAGGGCCTGGGGCTATTTTACATTTTTTTAGCAGTATCTGCTTTAACCATCAACTATCTTGTGGGATGGATCATAGGAATATGTTTATGGGTAAACAGTAATCACATTATTTACTATGTCCTGGAACACTCAGAAGCATCATGGTAGAGTCAGAAGGCAACAAAATGAAATCACTTTGGTTTCAACCTCATAAATGCAGTAATAGGTTTGAGCATGACGGAAATCATGAGGATGATGCAGGATAGGACAAGGTTTCCAAATCTGTTGGTTACTGGGCCATTATTAGTTGATTGGCAGACCATGATAGATGGTGAAGAGACTGAGATTGTTAAGAACTTTAGTTTGCTTGACTCCACAAGTGACATTCTTGGTATCAGCAGCCAGGAAATCAAAAGACAAATTTCACTGGGAAAATCTGCTAGAAGGGGCATCTCCAGAGTACTGAAGAGCAACAATATCAGTCTGGAGACTAAGGTGTGCGTGATCCAGGCTATCATCTTCACAGTTATGTGCTATGCATCAGAAGGTTGGGCAATGACTAGGGATGATAGAAGGAGAATTGATGCCCTTGAGCTGTGGTGCTGGAGAAGAGTAAGAAACCATGGACTGACTGCTAGGAAAACAAACAGGTTAGTCCTGGAGAGGATAAAATCAGGCTACTCCTTGAAGACAAGGATTCTGAAGCTCCATCTGACATACTTTGGGCATGTTACAAGGAGGAACTAGTGCTTCGAGAAGGACATTATGCTTGGGAGGGCGGAGGGACAGTGCAAGAGAGGAAAATCTTGGCTGAGATGTGTTGATTCAGTGGCTGGGATAGTAGAACTAGGTATGTTAGAGACAATAAGTTTGGCTCAAGATAAAGCAGGGTTCAGAGCTGTTACACATAGGATTGCTATGAGTCACAAGTGACTCAACAGCACATAACAACATAAGTTGATGGCACAACTTTGCTCACAGTAACTGAGGAAGACCTGAAGCTTTTACTGAAGAAGGTCAAAGACTATAGTCTTCAATATAAATTGAAGCTCAACATCAAGAAAAAGATTTTCCTCACTGGGCCAATTGGCAGTACCATGCTAGATCAAGATGAGACTGAAAAAAAAAGAAGAAAAAAAAAGATGAGACTGAGATTATTAACAATTTCCACTTGCTCGGTTCACATGCAAGCAAGCTTCTACTGAAGATTATCCAAAAATGACTGGAACAGCACATCAGCAGAGAACTGCCAGAAGTCCAGGCTGGCTTTAGAAGGGGTCATGGTACTAGGGATATTGTAGCTAATGTTAGATGGATCTTAGCTGAAAGCAGAGAATACCAGAAGAATGTCTATCTGTGTTTCATGGATTATGCAAAGGCGTTTGACTGTGAGGATCATAACAAACTGTGGCTGACTCTGAGAAGAATGGGAATCCCAGAACACTTGATCATTCTAATGTGAAATCTATACTTGGACCAAGAGGCAGTCGTCAGAACAGAGCAGGAAAACTCTGCATGGTTCAAAATTGGAAATGGTGTATGCTAGGGATGTGTCCTATCTCCATACCTTTTCAACCTGTATGCATAACAGATTATCCGAGAGGCTGGGCTCTATGAGAAGTGTGGTGTCAGGATTGGTGGAAGATCTATTATCAATCTGCATTATTTAGATGATACAACCCTGCTTGCTGAAACTGAGGAGGACCTGAAATGCTTGCTGCAGAGGGTCAAGGACTGCAGCCTTCAGTATGGATTGAGGCTCAATGTCAAGCATACAAAGATTCTCACCACTGGACCAATTGGCAGCATCAGGATGGATATCTCTATCACAGCTTTAGTCGGCTTGGCTCCACAGTCAACACTGTTGGCACCAGCAGCCAGGAAATTAAAAGATGTATTGCTATGGGAAAGTCTGCTGTTAGGGATATCTTCAAAGTACTGAAGAGCAATGGTGTCACTCTGGAGACTAAGGTGCATCTGATACAGGCTATGGTCTTTGCAATCACTTGTTACGTATCAGAGAGTTGGACAATGACTAGGAAGGACAGCGGAGAATTGATGCCTTTGAGCTGTGGTGCTGGAGAAGAGTATTGAATGCACCATGGACTGCCAAGAAAACAAACAGATTCATCTTTGAGTGGGTTAATCCAGGCTGCTCTTTGAGGCAAGGATTCTGGGGCTTTATCTGACATACTTTGAACACATTGTAAGGAGGGACAGGTCCTTTGAGAGGGACATCATGCTTGGGAGAGTGGAGGGACGGCGCAAGAGGGGAAGACCCTCTATGAGGTGGATTGATTCAGTGACTGGCGTAATCGGGATAGGTATATCGGAGACAGTGCAATTGATACAGGATAAAGTAGGGTTTAGGGCTGTTGTACATAGGGTCGCTATGTCTCACAAGCAACTAGATGGCACAAAACAACATAACTATGGTTCCACAATCAACACTCTTGGCACCAACAGTGGGGACATCAAAAGACTAATTGCATTAGGAAAATCTGCTGTCAGAGATCTCTCCAGAGTGCTGAATGGCAACAGTGTCAGTCTAGAGACCAAGATGTGCCTGATCCAGTCCATGGTCTTCAAAATTACTTGCTATGCATCAGAGAGCTGGGCAATGATTAAGGATGACAGAACAAGAAATGATACCTTTGAATTTTGGTGCTGGAGAAGAGTATTAAACATCTCATGAACTGCCAAAAGAACAAACAGGTCTGTCCTGGAGAGGGTGAAGCCTACTCACTCCTTGGAGGCAAGGATTTTGAAACTCTGTCTCACATATTTTGGGCATGTTGCCAGGAATGACCAGTCCTTGGAGAAGGACATCATGCTTGGAAGGGTAGCGGGACAGCACAGGAGAGGAAGACTCTGGGTGAGATAGATTGATAAAGTAACTGGGGTGATGGAGATAGGTGTGTCAGCGACAGTGCGATTGGCTCAGGATAGGGCAGGGTTCAGAGCTATTTTGTATAAAGTTGCTACAAGTCTTAGTCAACTTGAAAGCACCTAACAGCAAGTTGTAGTCAACTCAGCCACCACCTCAGGAAAAAGATGAGCAATCTTCCCCCATTGTAATTTATTGCCTTGGAAGCTGCATATAACATCACTAAGAGACAGACCTGCTACACAGCATTGAGAGAGAGAGAGAGAGAGAGACTGAGTGACTAAGTGATTCTACACCATAGAACACAAAAAAAGGATGAAATACAAGTCTATGAACCTACGAATCTCACCTCAATATTGTGTTCAGTACAGAATGGCAGAGATGGAGACACAAAGTAGTTATTTGAAATAGGAAAATAAGGAGTACAAATGATGCTTAGCTTTACTTTCAATGGAAAAGATAAGAAGGATCCCTGGTGGCTTAATAGTGAAACACTTTGCTAACTGATTTGCCAGAAGAAAGATTGATTGATTTAGGGGGTGAGGGGCAGCAGGCAGGGAACTGCTGACCAATGATAGCTATTCTGATCATGAATTCATTTTCCCAGTTTCGTTTTATAGAATGCATTTCTTCTCCCAGTTCCTACTTTGGGAGTTGCACTGCTAGCCCAAAGGTCACACTTGGGTCAATTCAAATTCACCAGCAGCTCAATGGGAAAAAGAAGAGCAGGCTCCTCCCCCGCAATTTACAGCTTCTGAAACCCACTGGAGGGTCAGTCAGGAGTCAGAACTCCACTGCAGTGATTGTGAGTGTAACAACGCATTGCAGGATTATAAACAAGACATATGAGGGGATTTCAAAGGTCTGCTTGTGTTAGCAGAATGACATTTGGTGTCTGGGTTGTAAAATGATTTGGCAAAACTTCAGATTGGATTTATCTGTCGTAGAATGAAGGAGTCCTACTACAGGACAATTGTTTAGAGCTTGGCTACTAACTGAAAGGTTGGTGGTTGAAACCTACCAGTGAACTAACGGAGAAAGGATGTAACAATCAAGAGTTAGTCTTTGAACCCCTTTGGGGAAGTTCTACTGTGTTCAACAGGATTGCTGTAAGTCCGATTTGACTCGGTAGCAAAGGGATAGGTTGTAGAACGTTAAAGGGGAAGCTGGAAGCTAGTTGTATTTACTGAGCCCAAAAAGAACCAGAGGAACAACAGCTGGATGCTATAAATGCCTCCATATTTGAACCTGCCTTTCAATCATTTCATTAACAACTCTTAGAATATTCCCTAAAAAGGATGTTTGCCAAGGAATAATCATCTGTTTCTCAGCTCTGCAGTGTCTGACAGTAGTAAGATCAGCTTGTTTTGATACTGGATGTGCTGGATGGAGATAATTAACTCTTAGCTTTTGTTAAGCGAATCATAGTTTCCTCTCTCTCCCCAGCTTTAACTACACTCCCATGAGCCTTCCACTGAGCACGCGCAGAGCAGTGTCCATTCTCCCTACTCCAATGTCACATAGTGAACTCAAAACCAAACCCATGTTCTGCACAGACCAACCATATTTTCCTCCAGTCTATTCTAACAGGCAAGCCTTCATATTTCAGAGCAAAACAGTTTAAAATTGCTACAATCTTGTGGAAATAGTTAACCAGGCTTTTCTTCTGTGGCACTGCTGTGCGGATTCGAACCACCAATCTTTGGTTTAGCAGCCTAGTACTTAACTATTTGTATCACCATATGGATTTTAGATGATATTTTTTAAAAATAAAAAGAATCTTATTAACTTAATTAGATTATACTAACTAGTAGATTGGTTACCGGTTACTAATTTTAGTAACTACTTACTTGTTACCAATTGGGTGCCCCTTGTAGGGAGAGCTCTGGCCTAATGGGTAAAGAGTTGCACTGCCAACTCAAAGGCATCAGTTCTTATACACCAGCTGCTCGGTGGGAGAAAGACGTGCAATGTCCTCACCTGTGATTTACAACATCAGGAAGCCCTATAGAGTTGGTTATGAGTTGCTTGGCAATGACCTTGACTTTTGAGACAGAGATAGAGATAGATAGAGAGAGAGAGAGAGAGAGAGAGAAAGAGAGAGAGAGAGATTGTTTTACATACAAAATTCATGAAGTTCATATACATAGTTTTGCACGCGGGACCTTTCCCCTTTTCTTTACCAATCCCTCCCTCCACCTATCAAATTGTGCGACTCTATGTTTAAGCCCCATCCCTTCCCTCTTTGGATCCTTGTACATGCTCTCCAACAATGGTTCTATACAATATTTGTCTTTATGAGACTGAGTTAGTTCCCTTAACATAATACTCTCCGGTACCTCCGATGTTAGGTGGTAGTTTATAAAATCATTTCTCCTGCGTGCTGCATAGTATTCCATTGTGTGTATGTACCATAATTTCTCAATCCATTCATTTGTGGTTGGACATTTGGGTTGTTTCCATGTTCTTACCATGGTGAATAATGCTGCTATTAACATTGTATACAAATCTTTGTTTGTGCCTCAGTTCTCATTTTCTAAGGGGATATTCCAAGCAGTGGAATAACTGGGTCATATGGAATTTCTATGTTCAGCTTTTTTGAGGGAGCACCAAGCTGCCTTCCAGAGTGGTTATACCATTTTCCAATCCCACCAACAATATATGAGTTTATATCTTGCCCCATCCTCTCCAACCTTTATTACTTGATGCCCTGCTAAACTTTGCCTCTGCTACTGGGGTAAGATGGTATTTCATTGTGGTTTTGATTAGCATCTCTCTTATGCCAGTGACTTGGAGCATTTCTTCATGTATCTGTTGGCCATATGAATATCCTGCTCTGTGAAAAGTCTTTCCACATCTTTTGCCCTTTTTGTTTTTAGATTATCAGTCTTTTTCTTCTGGCGGCCCTATAGAAGTCTGTGAACTTTTATTATGAGACCTTTGTCTGAGATGGCAGACTTTTGACTTTTCTGATGGCAGTTCCACAACTGAAGCATTTGACTTTTGTCATACTCATATATTTAAGTCTTAGCTTTTACTTACATTCCTTGCAAGCATCAAACCTTTAGACAGATTTAAACACATTTAAGGAACCCCTGGTGGCAACATCTGTAGTGAATTGCCCTGCTAAGCTGAAGACCACCAGTGGCCATGTGAGAGAAAGGTGAGGAATAAATCCAGCCTTGGAAACTCAATGGGCAGTCAAATTTAAATAGATTCCCTCAATGACAATGAATAAGTCACTAACAAATTAACAAACTAAGATTAACCAATAAGCAAATCTGTCATCGATAATACTATAAAATGCAAGAAAATGATAATTTAAAAAAAAAAATTCGGCCAAGTGAGCATCTTTCTCCCAACAACACAATATTTAAATCATACAAAAATTTGTCAGTACAGAAGGAACATTTTTTACCTTATTATTCTGTAACTGGCACAAAATATTTTACCAATAAATTATAAATGTTACACTTCCCTCCCCCACTGTTACTACTGGGAAATGTAAAGATGGAAACAGGAGCAATCATGGAAAAATAAACTTTATTTTTATAATCCACTGACTCTAATAATCCAGTAGCTAACACAGAGCAGGTCCCTCTTCTAAGGCCTAATGAACAGAAATCTTTAGATGTTTTTTCAATCGAATTGGTTGCTTCATCTTTACTGGGAATTTTATCTGGAATGTTCCTCTGGCACCGCATTAATTCTGACTTGTAGTTTTTTTGTAAGAGCTAAATTACATTGCTATTGGCTTTTTACACTTTGAATCTGCCCCATGTTGCACATTTTAAATGGTAGATGGAAATCCTATGTCATGGAAAATTTTCAAAGATGTGAAAGAAAAAAACTTACTTCTCTTACTTAGTTCTATTTAACCATAATATTTTCATCAGAACTGAGATCATAAATTCAACTGAAGGAAATGTGTGTGTGTGTGTGTGTGTGTGTGTGTGTGTGTGTGTGTGTTTATTGCCTTTATTGTTCTTAGTGCCATTCTGAAATTCTTTATTTGCTAAAGGGAAAGAAAACTATAAATGATGTAGGCATTGATTTAAAATTTTGATAAAGATACATGAGGAGAAAAAGAGAAAACAGAGAAGAGATGGGAAAGGAGAAGGAGAAGATTCAAAAGAGAGTTGCACTGCCAGTCCAAAGGTGGTGGTTGTTGTTAGGTTCCATTGAATTGAGTACGCCTCATAGTGACCCTATAAACAGCCAATCTGAACACTTTCCTATCCAATACCATCCTCATGATATCTGACACGCTCATGCCCATTGCTGCAGTCACCTTGTCAAACTACCTGGTTGTGGCTCTTCCTCTCTTTCACTGTCTCTCCACCTTCCCAAGCATGCTGTCCCTCTCCAAGGAATAACTTCACCATGCAGCATGTCAAAAGTAAATGAGACCAAGTTTCATCATCCTTGTCTTAAGAACTAAGTGTGCCTGATTCAGGCCATGGTCTTTTCAGTCACTTGATATGCATCTAATGGACAATGAGTAAAGATGACAGAAAAAGATTTGATACCTTTGAACAATGGTGTTGGGAAGAATGCTGAAGATCCTATGGACTGCCAAAAGAACAAACAGATATGTCTTGAAATAGGTACAACCAGAGTGTTCTTTAGAAGCAACTCGAAGGTACTGAGTTCAAATTCACCATCTGCTGCTAGGAGGATGGAAAATGGGCAATCTCCTCCCATGTGATTTATAGTCTCTGAAAACCCACTGAAGGGTCAGCTGTGAGTCAGTTCTGACTCCATGTCAATGAGTTGTGTTTGATACAATGATAGAGAAGATCTTGACCTGCACCTTCCAGTACACCAACTAAATGAGTGAGACCAGCAGGTCACCTGTGGACACACAAAAGGGAGGGAGGCTTCAAGGAAACAACCAGTTCTTTCCACTGCTGGGATTCAGACAGAGATGGACACATCAGAAAGCCAGCTAAGGGGAGAGAACACAGTTCTGGGGGGGTCAAGGTAAAAGTTGATGAGCTAATTTTTAGAGATATCATTAGAAAGAAAGAAAAGACTAGATCTTTTAACTGGCCATTGAAGAGGAGTAGACCCTAGGAAGTGCAAATTATTTATTATTAGGTAAATAAAAGATTGGTGATTCGAATTGCATTACTTTCAATCTATAAGTCAACAGAGAGGAATGCCACAGGGAAGAGCGGGGAGGTCCAGCAGAGTTCCATGGCCACCACAGCCATAGTGTACATAAAGGACTTCTGGGGATACTTAATGATGGCAGAGTATCAGGGAAGCCTGGCTTCTTAAGGGACTGTAAGTGCTGAGAGAACAGGTATAGTGGTAGGATACCAAAAGCCTTTAGGTGCCATCAAGTTGAGAACTGCCCTATAGAATTTTCTTCATTATAACTTTACAGTCACAAATGACTTTATAGTCAACAGGTCTTTCTCCTGTGGGGCCTTTGAGTTGGTTTCAACTGTCAGTTTTTCAGTTGGCAGCTGAGCATGCAACTCCGGTTCTGTCAGAACTCCTTCCAACAGCAAAATAAGGTGTAGGTGTGAAGGTGATCCCATATATTTAGAGAAGGAGAAATCATGAGTATGTCCCTCTACACAAAGTAGATCAAATGAAATTTTTACTTAAAAATTAGGAAAAAGAATGGAAAGGACTGGAAACACACACGCACAGAGCACCTTCACGGTGTGCTGGTTCCTCGTTAGGCACTTTCTATGGCCGCTTTGCTCCACCTCTCACCAACTTCACCAAAGGTCACCTCATTACACACACGATTACACAAAAGCATGAGCTATTTAAAAGAACATTTTTTGAGTTATAAAACCAGTAGATGGTGAATATTTGAATAAATACATGGTTTTTCTAACTCAACATATTTATTCCTTGCATGCTTTCTGAGAGGGGGAAAATTATCAAATAACAATTATAAATCTAGGTGAAGGGTACAAAAAAAACTCATCACAATATTACAACTTTTCCCTAAAGTGTGATTTTTTAAAAATTTATAAATATATATACTTTTTCAGTAACTGGACTCAGGTATTGCATGTCTCCGATAGTTCAAATCCATCATTAATTCTGAGCAACAAAAATGGGCAAATGCCTCCTGTTGCAATTTACATCCTTGGTAAACATGATGGAGGGTGGCTATGAGTTAAATCCAACTCAATGACAGTGACAGATGCAAAACAGAAATTTGGGAAACTCACTCATTGTTGGCGAATCCATAGCTGACTCTTCCTTTGAGTTTCTGAGGCTGTAAATTACACAGGAGGAGATTGTCCATCTTTCTCCCAAGGAATCACTGGTGCATTCAAATCTCTAGAGAGGTACCACCTCTGGGTTAGCACAACAGCTCCCTGTAGATCATGTCACCTGTGCTCCCATGAAATGGAAACGTGGGGAAGATCAAGGTTTTTGATCTGTAGTATTCACCAATATTTTATTTCTAGGAATTGTTCCTCTTTTCCTGTTTCTTCGTACAGTTTAAACACAAATGCTAAGAGTAGGTGGCTTTATGAGGTTGTGGGTTTTTTAAATTTTTATTTTATATTGGTTTATTTACAGAGTTTGTATACATTGGTTTTCACTCTGGATCTTTCCCATTTCCTTCACACACACACACACCCCCCCCCATCAATTTATCGACCCTGTAATTAACACCTCCACTCCCTCCTCCCCACATCCTCACCCCTTTGCTCCCACCCTCCCTCACCCTTGGATCCTCATACTCATTCTTCAATAATGGTCTTATGCAGTATTTTTCCGCTTCCAAAATGGCTTGCCTCCGGAAATTCTATTTACGAACAGTGCTCAGGCCGTTTGTTCATAGGGTTGCTATGAGTCATCTACAACTCAAAGGCACCAAACAACAATAACAACAACAGTATTTTTCATTATGGGACAGTTAGTTCACTTAGCATAATGCTCTCCAGTTCCTCCCAAATTACGTAGTAATTTACAAGATCATTGCTCCTGCATGCTGCATAGTATCTCTTTGTGTGACTGTACTATAATCTCAACCCATTGTGGTTGGACATTTGTGCTGTTTCCATGTTCTTGTGATGGTGAAAAATGCTGCTGTTAACATTGGTGTACAAGTCTCTGTTTGTGTCTCAGTTCTCATTTTCTTGGGGTATATTCCAAGCAGTGGAATGTTCCAGATCGATGGTAAAGTATATTAATAAATATTAATAATGAGACAGAACACCAATAATGTAAGTGTAAAAAAAAAGGTGAAGCAGAACAGTTCTCGAACAACTGAAGCACTGGTCTCTGCTTCTCTGTGCCTTTATTGAAAAGTGCCAAGGAGCAAATCACAAAAAGAATTCAATTCAATGAAGCTAAGCTCTTTCTTTTGAAAACCTATGCTTGACTCAGGAGGGAGGAGGTTAACAAATACAATACAAGAATCCTGTAAATGCTTAAGATTTGCCTTAGTGCCTACCGCTGTAAACATTTAAGGATTGCCTTAGTGCTTCAGGGTGAATTCCAGCTTATATCTGTCTCCCTCATATCTTGATGTAGCATTTGGTTTATTATAAATATTTAGTATGAAATTTGGCTTCCCTCAGTGGAATAGCTGGGTCATATGGAATTTCTGTGTTCAGCTTTTTGAGAAAACACCAAACTCCCTTCCAGAGTGGTTGTACCAATTTACAATTCCACCAACAATGTATAAGAGTTTCTATCTCTCCATATCCTCTTTAACATTTATTACTTGCTGATCTGTTAAACATTGCCACTGCTACTGGAGTAAGATGCTATCTCACTGTGATTTTGATTTACATCTTAAGGGCAGTGATGTTTAGCATTTCTTCATGTCTGTTGGCCATTCAAATATCTTCCTCTGCAAAAATTCTTTCCATGTGTTTTGCCCATTTTGTAATTGGGTTATCAGGCTTTTTCTAATTCATTGTATTTTCTAAAACTAATCAATATTGAACCATGCCTACCACTGCCCTATCCTTCCAGATCCCTGTCGGCTGAGTAGGTGGCTTTAAAAGAAACAGAAACTTCGGCTCTCTGCCCGGGGCAGGCTGTCCTCGGCCCTCGGCTCGGGGCAAGCCATCATGGCCCTCAGGGTGAGCTCCTCAGTCCCCAGATTGTGCCATCTGACCCTTAGGTAGGGAAAAAAATGCCTAGGGTGTCCAGAGAATTTTATCTAGGCAACTTTCTGCCACCCTCTCCCCCAGTAAACCTGAAAGCAACACCCCCCAAACCCCTCTATTTGTAACTCACAAGTTTGTTCTCTCTAGGTTTGCTCCCTTTCCTACAGGTAACCTTACCACTGAGTTTTACT
>NW_006400155.1:309318-311130 GCF_000299155.1 Elephantulus edwardii
ATCCTCACCCTTCTGCCCCCAACCCTCACCTCCTTGTACCCCCAATTTGTTTTTTCCCAATAAAAATTTAAAAAAAAGAAACAGAAACTTATTTTCTCTTTCTCCATGGACTGCCAAGAAAACAAATAGGTCTTTCTTGGAGAGGGTAAAACCACAGTTCTCCTTGGAAGCTAGGATTTAGAAGCACTATCTTACATAATTTGGGCATGTGGCCAGGATCCTTAGAAAAGGACATCATGCTCCACGGGGGGAGGGGTAGGAGAAAGGGGGACCCCGGATGAGATGGATTGATACAGTGACTAGGGCAATGAGGGTAGATGTATTGGAGTCAGTGAGACCGGCTCAGGACAGGGCAGGCTTCAGAGCTTTTGTACATAGGGTCAACACTACATAACAATAATTACAATCATGAGGCTCACTCTCTCCTCTCCTTGCCATTGAGTTGAAACTGACTCATAGTTACCCTCCCTCAGATTTCCAAGGCTATAAATCTTTAAAACGTGAGACTTCTTGTTTTTCTCCATGGAGTAGCTGGTGGATTTGAACTGTGGCCCATTGGTTAGCAGTCTAACGTATTAAGTATTATGCCACTGGTGGCACAGCACTATGCCATCCTTGGTGAAGAGGTTACAGTTCCAATACATATGGAAGGGGAGGAGGTAGCATAATATAATCCATAACACTTTCTTAATTAATCCTCATATTTATGATCACACACAGAGAAAACTGCAAATGGTTGTCACAGAGTAAGAATCATCTCCTAACTGACCTTTTGATAGCTTTGTGAGGCTTTAAATCACAAGGGAGGAGATTTTTCATCTTTCTCACGTGTGGAACTGTTGGTGTATCAGAGCTGTCAGAGAGGCATAGTCTTTGAACTAGCAGTGTAACGCCTTACACACTATACCACCAAAGCTCCAGAAGATGAACAATGGCCTCAAGATGCTTACCTCCTATATGAACCCCTCACCTTGAGTGTGGGAGGGGCCTGCATATGATTAAATATCTCTGCCATAATTACATTATCAAAGATTTCACCACCAGAGAGAGGCACTGGAGAGTTAAAGGAAGTACTCTACCATGCTCTGAAGATCACAGTGCTAAGACTTAAGGGTGGCCTCAAGGAGCTTGGAGAAACACCTTAGCTAATAACCAGCAAGAAAAGATATCTTCTGCTAAGAATATACCCCAAAGAAATTAGAACAGATGATAGATAGATAGATAGATAGATAGATAGATAGATAGATAGATAGATAGATTCATAGCAGCATTATTCACAATGCCAAGAATATGAAAACAGCCCAAATGTTATTAACAAACTAATGGACTGAGAAGTTGTAGTACATTCACACAATGAAATATTATGCAACACTAAAAAAATATCAATTTTGTAAAACACTATATAACATGGGAGAATCTAGAGAGTATTATGTTTAGTGAACTAATAGTCTCATAAAGACAAATACTACATAAGACCATTATTGTACAAATAGAAGGATAAATAGTAAGATGTGTATAAATGAGTATATCAGAGTTTAGTGGGTAGGTTTGGAGAAAGAAAGATTTAATGTAGACTTGAAAAGACAGTGTAACAATAGGCATACATCAATGGCAATTCATTATAAAAAAATACCTTGTATATGAACGATGGTATGAAATACATTATAAATGAAAGATTATATAAAACACAATGTATATGAATGAAACACAATGTAAACTAATTATTGTATAAAAGTTATTTTTTTAAATGAAAAGATGTCTTTGCTCTTAAAACTAAAGGAACTTGAGCCTTCCCGTCTGCTACCACCGCAG
>NW_006400155.1:311935-381444 GCF_000299155.1 Elephantulus edwardii
CACTAAAGGAACTTAACTCTACCAATAACTTGAACTTGAAATCTGACTATTCCTAGAGCCTTCGGATACCCTGATTGCAGCCTGGCAAAGCTGAGCAGAGGACCCAGCTAAACTCGGATTCCTGATCCACAGGTCAATGTGATAATAAATGTGTATTGTATTAAGCTCTAAATTTGTAGCAATTTGTAACACCATAATAGGAAGCAAATACATAATCTGTTTCTTTGTTTTGTTAGGGGGGGTCTACAGATTAAAAAAAAAAAAAGTCACAAAAGCCTTCTGAAGAAGAGATGTGAAATTTGGAACCAAGGCTCCAAACCAGTTCAATCATGTTCAATGAAGCAATATTTTTAGTACTGGGTGAAGTAGAATGATGACTAGAGAAAAAAAAAAAGTTACCGAAGAGAATATTAGAATGAGTGACTTAGATAAACCATAATGAGCACTTTCAAAAGCCAAATGATAACATTATTTCCAGGACTATAAAGTGAAATGCACTTTCAAAGCAATTTGTTGGCTACCATCTTTGATCAGGGCAGTGTTATTTCTGACTCTGTTAGTGAAGAGATTTGGATTGTATGAAACACACACTGCCTTTATAGCAAGGCATCAATGTGCAATTTTTTTCCCCTATGCTGTTTCACCACATTTTCTAAATTTGAGTCTGTTTAATTCTACTCTATCACTAGGAAGAATCAATTCAAAATTCTATTTGGAAAAGATATTAGGACTGAAAAATTTTAATCTCGGATTTGTTATTCCATTCAAAGGTAGTTTGAATGGATTATGGATTTGCCATGACTTGTTGACATTGTGAACAGTATTGGTATTCTGGTCTTCCATGCAAGAGAACTAAGTCTGATTCCCAGTTTATGTATTTCATGCATCAGTCTGTCAGTGGAGGCTTGAGTTACTATAACACTAGACATGTTTTGATGGAGCTTCCTGCATAAGACTAAAAAGACCTGATTATCTCCTTCTGACTACAATAGACTTACTTACTCCTGACCATGGGAACAATGCAAGACCAGGCAGCATTTCATTCCTTGTGTGTGGGATCTTCAGAAGTTGGTCGTCCACTCAACAATAGCTGACAACAGCAGTAGTCATTGTGTACTCCATAATCTCCCAATAATTTGCTTTTATTTCCCATTTCAGAGTGTGTTCTACTATTTTTAGCCAAAAGAACCTTAGCTAAAACAAAGGTTTACAATATAAAATTTGTGAAAAATGTATGTTATCTCAGTAATAGAGTGAGCCCAAGAAATAGAAGCTAAAATCTTTAAATAAAAGTTTCCGCTAAGAAAATGAATACTGATATAGTAGTGATCATCCTTTTACTATATACTAGTTGTCAAACTAACAGATAGTCAAGAAATCAAAAGCTGTATTGAAAAAAAAAATCTGCTGTCCAGTATCTCTCCAAAGTTCTAGCCTAAGGTGCATCTGATCCAACCCATGATATTTTAAGTTACTTCCTATACATCTAAAAATTGAATAATGAATGAATAAAAAAGACAAAAAAAGAATTGATGCATTTGAATTGGGATGATAGTGTAGTGTATTGAATATACTGTGAATTTCCTAAAGAACAAATAAATCTGTCTTGATGAAAGTGCAGCTAGTGATGAGGTGGTATTAATATATTCAGAACTATCCAAACATATCAGTTATACAACTGACATCAGTACTGTGCCTTAGATTTCTTTCCCCCCCCTTTCTTTAGTCATGTAAAATACTTTAAACTGCCTATTTACCAAGAGAAGAAATGCACATATCCTAGATTAGCATTTACCTCTTTGAAATTGTTTTTCTCAGTTATATGTAAATTGTACCTTAAACTGCCTGTTAACAGGTAGGAAAATGTATCTTTTCTGGATTAGCATTTATCTTTTTAAAACTGTTTTGCTCTGTAATATGTTAACTATTTCATAAAGTGTCTGTTTACTAGTAACTATGTAAAATGTTCTTTTCAAATGCATAAATCCTATGACTTTAACTAACAAAACTCTAACTCAAGCATAAAAACCTAATGACCACTCCCAGTTGGGGAGGCAGTTTTTGAGAAGAATTCTCTCTGTCCTCCCAGATCTGAAACAAAGTGCTTTGGATATTGCAATTCATCTCTCTTATTGGCAATTGACCCCAGAAAGAACTCTTTGTTTTCAGTAACGCTAGGTTGATCCTTCAAGACAAGGATGATCTCACTTTATTTGGGCATATTTTCAGGAGGAACCAGTCTTCAGAGGACACATTTAATGTTGGGAAAGGAGGAGAGACAGAGGAAGAGAGGAAGACCCTCAATGATATAAACTGACACAGTGACTACTGCAATGTCTTGAGCATGACAGAGATTGTGAGGATGGTGCAGGATAGGACAAGGTTTAGATCTGTTGTTCATAAGTCACAAGTCATAGTTTACTTGACAGCCATCTAACACCACCACCACCAACAACTAACAGTTCCCAGACTATATAATTTACACAGAAAAACAAATTTCATTCTTGCAAAGACCTGCTCATGTTGTTGTTGTTGTTATGTGCCGTCAAATCACTTGCGATTCATAGTGACCCTATGTATAAAAATTCTAAACTTTGCTCTTTCCTATTCCAATCTCACTGTCTCAAACACACTCATCCCGATTGCCCCAGTCACAGAATCAATCCACCTCCCAGAGGGCCTTCCCCTCCTGCGCCTGCCCTCCACACTCCCAAGCATGATGTCCTTCTCCAAGGACCGGTCTCTTCTTACAACATGACCAAAGTATGTCAGACAAAGTCTCAGAATCCTTGCCTCCAAGGAACAGCCTGGTTTAGCCCTCTCCAGGGTGAACCTGTTTGTTTTCCTAGCAGTCCATGCTACCCTCAGCACTCTAACACCAAAGCTCAAAATCACCAATTCTCCTTCTATCTTCCCTAGTCATTGTCCAACTCTCTGATGCATAACAAGTGATTGCAAAGACCATGGCCTGTACCAGACACACCTTAGTCTCCAGAGATACACCATTGCTCTTCAGTACTTTGGAGAGATCCTTAACAGAAGACTTTCCCATGGAAATACATCTTCTAATTTCCTGGCTGCTGGTGCCAAGAGTGTTGACCGTGGAGCCAAGCAAACTGAAGAACAATCTCAATCTCTTCACCATCCATCCTGATGCTGCCAATTGACCCAGTGGTGAGAATCTTTGTCTTCTTGACATTGAGCCTCAATCCATATTGAAGGCTGCAGTCCCTGACCCTCAGCAGCAAGTGCTTCCGGTCCTCCTCAGTTTCAGCAAACAGGGTTGTGTCATCTGCATAACTCAGATTGTTGATAGATCTTCCACCAATCCTGATGCCACATTCCTGCTCATAGAGCCCAGTCTCCTGGATGATCTGTTCAGCATAGAGATTGAAAAGGTAAGGAGATAAGAAATCCCTGGCATACGCCCTTCCAAATTTTGAATCATGCAGTGTTTCCTTGCTCTGTTCTGATGACTGCTTCTTGGTTTAAGTATAAGTTTCGCATTAGCATGATCAAGTGTTCTGGTATTCCCATTCTTCTCAGAGTCAGCCACAGTTTGTTATGGTCCACACAGTCAAACACCTTTGCATAATCAATGAAGTACAGATAGACATCCCTCTGGTACTCCCTGCTTTCAGCCAAACTCCATCTAACATTAGCTACAATATCCCTAGTACCACGACCCCTTCTAAACCCAGCCTGGACTTCTGGCAATTCTCTGCTGATGTGCTGTTCCAGTCGTAGATATTATTATTAATTTCATTTCTCATTCATGAATTTTGGTAATGGCAAGTTGAGATTCTAGTCCAGATTTGCGTGACTCTAGAGACAGGGCTTCTTTATTTCTTTCTTTGTTTTCTTTTTATTGCTTTATTTTCTTTTTTATGAGTGAAAGTTTGCAAAGCTAATTGGATTTTTACACAACCCTTCATACATATTTGGTTTCATGACATTCATTACAACACAATAGTGTTAGGCACTCTTTTTTCTTCTGTCATGAAGTCTTCATTTCCATTTATCCTTCTACCCTCCCCAGCTTTTTGAGCTTTATCCCTGGGCAAATCCTGCCCTTTTTATTTTACTTGGTTGATTATTTTAAGGAAAGCCTCTTAGGTGTTATTGTTAACTCTATGTCCTATCATCACTTGGCTGCAAATTGAGCTACAGTTGGTTAGAGATGGGGGTGGGGCAGTGGTATCCAGCTTTGTTCTACTTTCAAAATGTGATTAAGGGCCATGGTCTTGGAGACTTACAAACTTGACTCTGTAGGAACAATAAGTGTGGATATTATTATGGTTTTGTTCCACAATTTTTCCTCCATTCTATCTCGTACCTTCTACTATGATCTTTTAGAGTGATCAGTAGTATTGGCTCAACACTATCTAGGTCTGGCATCAGTGTCATGAAAGTTGAGGTTTGCATACTTCACTAGTCTTTTGATTTTTTGTTGTTGTTGTTTGTTTTGGGGGGTTGTTTCTTTTCTTCCTTCTTCTTTGTTCCAAACTATGAGAGACTAATAGTTGCACCTTAGATGATGGCTCACAAACTTTTAAGATCTCAATCACTACTCATCAAATTTGAGTTTAGACAATTGTCTTTGTGGACTATATTATACTAATTAACTTAGACGGCCCCAGGGACTATGATCCAAAGGCTCTAAAACCAGTAATTCAATCCCTCAGAATATTTGGTTATGATTAAGGAGTCATATAAGTTTGAGACATTGCTTCAAATAAAATAATTAGTGTCTGATATTGGTCTTTATTGATTATGCAAAAGTATTTGACTATGTGGATCATAGAAAATTATAGATAATATTGAGAAGAATGGGAATCCTGGGACACTTAATTGGGCTCTTAATAAATCTATACACACTAGTAGCAGTGCCAGGTTACCAAGTGAAGTGCTCCTCATGGTGGTGTTTCTGGAATAGTAGCAGTTCTCACAAAAGTAAAAAAAGTAAACAACACCACAACAACCTATACATAGACAAAGGGACTGTTGTCCAAACAAGATATCACGAAAATATTTTCAATTAAGGAAAGATGCACTTTAGGGTTGTATTATTTCTCCATTAAATCTAAGTATGCTGAGCATATTATTTAAGCTGGAGGAAGACTCATTGCCTGTATCATGAAGACAACACAACCTTGCTTACAGAAAGTGAAAAAGACTTGAAAGCACATACTACAGAAGATCAAAGGCCTTCAACACAGATTAAATCTCAATACCAAGAAAACATAAGTTCCCACCACTGAGCCAATAGGCAACTCACATCATGACAGATGGAGAAAATATTGAAGTTGTCAACAATTTAATTTTACTTAGATCCAGAACCAACACCCATGGTAGCAGCAGTAGTCAAGAAATCAAAAGGTGTGTTGCCTTGAGAAAAATCTACTGTTAAGGACCTATACTAAAATCTAAGAGCAAATACGTCAGTTTAAAAACTAAATTGTACCTGATCCAAGACTTGACATTTTCATTATTCCTTATATGCATCTGCAAGTTGGGCAATGAATAATGAAGAAAGATTGAAGAAGAATCAATCCTTTGGGTTGTGCTGTAGGCGAAAAGAAAGAATCCATGAACATGCTAAAAATTGTCAAAAGAACATACAAATTTGTCTTGAAAAAAAGTACAATCAGAATGATCCTTTGAGTAAAAAATGGTGTAACTTTCAGAAGGAACCAGTTCTTAGAGATATCATACTGGGAAAGGTAGAGGGTTGGTAAAATAGAGGAAGACCTTCATCAAGATGGATTGAAACAGTCACCACACAATAGGTGTATGCCTGATGGAGATTGTGAGGAAGGTATAGCGTAGAGCAAGGTAAAGCTGTTGTCCATAAGGTTGCTATGAGTCTTAGTCAACTTGATGACTCCTAACAACAACAACAATAGAAATGTTGGCCCTTACCTATAAGTCTGAGATTAAGTCTCTCCTTTCCAATATGACTCCGATGGAAGAATGGTAAGCGTTTGACTACTAACTCAAACATCAACTAGTTAAACGGATCCGCCATTCAGTATCAAAGATTGTTGTGGTTGTGGTCAGGTGAGGTAGAGTCAAGTAGACTCATAGTGACCTTACAAACAACAGACGGGAATCCTGTCCTATCTTGTGCCATCCACAGCATCTCTAATACACTTGAGCCCATTGCTGCAGTCACTGTGTCAACCATCTCTATGGGAATCTTCCTCTCTTTCACTTAGCCTTCACCCTTATAAGCCTCTCCCAGCAACATGTCCAAAGTATAACAGATGTTTTGCCATCCTTGCCTCCAATGAGTACTCTTTCAAGAAGCACCTTTCCCAAGAGCTAGCTGTTTGTTCTTTTGACAGTTCATTGGGTATTCAGTACTCGCAACATCACAACTCAAAGTTATCAATTTTTCTTCCATCACTGTTCATCTCTCAGATGCATAACAAGTAACTGAAAAGACCATGACCCGAATCAGGCATGCCTTATCCTTTACATTGCTCTTCAGTATTTTGGAGAGATCCAGCCTAGGAAATTCTATGGAGCAGTTCTACTCTGTTCTGTAGGTTCATTATAAGATAGAATTAACTCAGCAGGGTTTATTCTACTAAATGAAAGAGCAAAGAGTAAACATCAATCTTGTAAATAAAATAAACTCTAGGTGAAGTTTTTTTGTGTGTTTTTTCTTTTTGCTTTTTTATTATTCTTATTAATTTTAATGAAAACTTAAAGAGACTTTGAATTTCCATTCATTGATTGTTGCACTTTTCTCCCTGCCTACCCCTCCCCCCACCAGTTCACTCTTCTCTTTGAAAAGTAAAAGAAAAATTCTTTCATTGTTTTACAATCCCTTCCCCCAGGCCCACTCCACTATGCAGCGTTTGCTCTGGGATCCTGTCATAACAATAATACCTAATCACATATCCTTCTTAAACAATTTTTCCCCTCATCTGTTTCAATGCAGTATACATTATTGACCCCATCTTTCTCAGTCTCCCTCCAACCCCAAGGTCAACAACAGTGGCACTATGGAGTATTTGTCCCTGTGTGACTGAGATATTTCACTCAGCATAATGTCCTCCAGGGTCACCAATTTTGAAAAATATTGCATTAATTCCTTGTTTTTCAGTGCAGTGTAGTATTCCATTTTGTGAATATACCACAGCTTCTCTATCCATTCATTTGTTGATGGGAACTTCGGTTGTTTTCAACTCCTTGCTATTGTGAACAAAACCACAAAAAATATGGGTGTGCATATGTATGCCTGGTTGGCAGTTATGATCTCTGTGGGCTATATTCACAGTAGTGGAATTGCTGGGTCAAATGGTATCTCTATTTGCAACTTTTTGAGAAAGTGCCATACTGCCTTCCGTAGTGGTTGCACCATTTTATACTTCCACCAACTGTGAATAAGGGTTCCAGTTTCTCCACAACCTTGCCAGCATTTGTTGCTTGCTGTTCTATTATATGTGAAGTTTTTTAAAAATCACTTCATACATAGATGCAATATGTGTTATGCAGATGACACAACCTTGTATACCATTACTTAGGAGAAACTGAAGCTACAGAAGTTTGAGGACTACAGTCTTCAATATGACCTGAAGCTCAATATTAAGAAAACAAAGATTCTCACCATTGTTCCAATTGGCAGCACCATGGTAGATGAAGAACAGATTGAGATGTTTAAAATTTCAGCTTGCTCAGTTTCACAATCAACACTCTTGGCACCAGCAATTAGAACATCAAAAGACAAATTGCATTAGGAAAATATTTTGCCAGGGACCTCTTCAGAGTGCTGAAGAGCAAAGATGTCAGTCTAGAGACTAAGTCATGAACTGCGAAGAGAATAAACAGGTCTGTCCTGAAGAGGGTGAAACCAAGTTGCTCTTTGAGGGCAAGGATTTTAAAGCTCCATCTCACATACTTTGAGCAAGTTGCCAGGAGGGGCCAGTCCTTGGAGAAGGACATGCTTCTAAGTGTGGAGGGACAAAGCAGGAGAGGGAGACCCTGGAGAAGACAGATTGACACAGTGACTAGAGTATTGGGGCTGGTGTGTCAGATAGTGGGATTGACTCAGATCATGCCAAAACTCAGACTGTTGTGCACAGGATCACTATGAATTGCAGTTGACTCGATGACACATAACAACAGCAAGAACAGAGAAATCACTAGGATAGCAGAGGTTAGTGGACAGATATGGGGATGTTTGTGAAGGAAAATAAAAGCTTTCAAGTCAATGGACACTTGAAAATACAGGGTGATAATAGGCATAGATCATTAGTAATTAATGATATAAAATATAGCATATATCCATGAAGCAATGTATTTGAATGTGTGCAAAGCAATAAAAATATGAAAACTATAAAACCTCAAAACATGAAAATTAAAGACAAAATTTACATATATACAATTTGCAGTGCTTTTAGTAAGATTAGCAAAATAATATTAATATTCTATAAGACTATATGTAGTATTTGTTCATTCCATGAATATTTTGTTCTATTCTAGGAGTATAGAGTACAAGATTCTTGATTTTAAAAAGCCCCCCAAACTCAAACTTAAATGCATTGCCTTCCAACTGTGACCAGCTCATAGTTGACCCTTCATTGAGTTCCCAAGCTCTATGTCACATAGAAGGAGACTGTCAATTTTTCACCTGTGGGGCTGCTGGGGAATTCGATTCTTGTTAAGTGTTACTAAGCTGACAATGACTCATAATGGCCTTGTAAATAATAGATCAAAACATTATCTGATCCTATGCCTCCCTTTTATTCTTCCCCATGTTCAAAGCCATTGTTTCAGTCACTACGTCAATTCATCTCATTGAAGGTCTTCCTCTCTTTTGCTGACTGACTTTCTCCAGCATGATGTCCTTTTCCTCACAACATGCTCAAACCTGTGAGACAAAATTGCACCAGTTTTGCCTCTTAAGAAGCATGCTCAACTAGAACTCAACTCATTGCTATCAACTCAGAACCAGCTCATAGCTTATCCTCTCATAGGCTCTCAGAGAGGCTGTAAACTGCACAGGAGTAGATGGCCCATTTTCCTCCCTCAATGCAGCTGCTGGATTCAAACCTCTTACTTTTGGGTGGACAGTACACTCCTTACCCACAAGGCCATCGTAGACATTAAAATAAAAAGAAAAGAATATTGAAGAAAGGTAAACAGTTTGACACAAATAAGCACAGAGAAGTGATAGGGAGCAATTTTAAATTGAATAGCTGGTGGCCTAATGGCAAGGAGTTGCACTGCTAACACAAAAGCAGGCAGTTCAAATCCACTGGTGGGTCAGGTATGTCAGTTCCAAGTCAATGACACATAACAAACGTGATAATGAAGAGGTGGCATTTAAGCCAAGATGTGAATGATTAAAAAATCTGAGTTCCTGATAGAAAGCAGCAGTAGAAAGAAGGGTCTTGACAGGAATAAACTCATGTTCCTTAAAGAATGGTAAGAAAAGAATAGAGAGCCGTATGTGGTGAGATCAGATGTATATAGTCAGATTCCTGAGGCCAAGGAGTGTCGAGTTATTTTAAGTGTTCATGAAAGGCATGGCTGACTTTAAGAAAAACCCTGACATGGCCTGATACACATTTATAAAGGGTCATTTTGGTTGACAGATAACAAAGAGGTTGTAAGGAGCTGAAGTGGAAGCAGGGAGGCCTGTTATATGGAAAATACCCTGATGATGGCTTGGACTAAAGGTCTTAGTAAAGATAGAAAGAGATGGATGGGTTGATTCAGGAACTACGCTGAAATCAAAGCAAATACCAGGGGATTTCAACAGTAAAGGAAAGCAAAGAACCAACTCAAGGCTAGGGTTAAGCGGATGGTTAACCTTGGAGCCTTTTGTTGAGATGGTGAACACTGAGGAGAGAACTGATCTGACAGAAGAAACCAAAAGATCTGGGGGCAGGTTAAATCTGAGATGCTGTTGAGCACCCACTCAATTGAATAGTCTGATATACATTCAACATGCCGGGCAATTTATGCCTAGAATAAAAACATGTATCAACTTCACACTTTGAAAGAGCTAAATAGTGGCTGATGCAAAAAAAAAAGTGTATTCTGGCTGTCCAAGAGCATCATCAGTGCTATTGTATTTTATTAACATTAAGCACAACAAATCAGTGAAGAAAAAAAAAGTTCCTTGTCACTTGGTATTCAGCACGCACATCTAACCTGCTCTCTCTGGGCTTCCAGAATCTGTCAGCAGAAAGTGAACAGAGAGGCGTGTGTGAGGTGGAGCCAAACTCAGGCCCCCTCACATTGCATCCTGGCTGCTTTCTCTTTCCAGCCCCCCTTCCAGTGTCGCCCTGGGGACATTTCACCTTGACACAAGCGTTCCTTCAACTTTGCCTTGGAACGAACAAGATTCCAACTTCTTTATTGAGTAAAAAATTGCCTTGATGATTATGTTTCCACTGTGGAAATTTTCAACAGTTTAAATTTTGGGATGTAGACTGTTGCTATTTTCCATCCTGAGTTATTATTGTTATAAAAATTTTGAAAAATACCATAAAGGAAATAAAAGTTATTCATGCTGTCCTCAGCCAAGACAGCGGAACTCTTGAATTTTGATGTATTTTTCTTAACTCTTTATATGATGTACTCATATTTTACTTTCCTAAAATTAAGGTTTTATGGATTTTTATGTATAATAAGTTATATGAATTTCCCTTGTCATTACTTGCTTGAAACACAATTGTAACTGATTGTAGAACATTCTATGATGTGACTGTCTCATAATTCTTAACAATCTGCTCATATATGTTGTTGTCGTTATGTGCCATCGAGTCATTTGTGACTCATAGTGACCCTACATATAACAGCCCTAAACCCTGCTCTGCCCCATGCCAATCTCATTGCCTCTGACACACTCATCTGGATTACCCCAGTCACTGAATCAATCCACCTCAGAGAGGGTTTTCCCCTCCTGCGCTGTCCCTCCACCTTCCCAAACATGATGTCCTTCTCCAAGAACTGGTCCCTCCTTACAACATGTTCAAAGTATGTTAAACGAAGCCCCTGAATTCTTGCCTCCAGAATGTATCTGTTTGTTTTCTTAGCAGTCCATGGTACACGCAATACTCTTCTCCAGCACTGCAGCTCAAAGGCATCAATTCTCCTGCTATCCTCCCTAGTCATTGTCCAACTCTCTGATGCATAACAAGTGATTGCAAAGACTATGGCCTGTATCAGATGCACCTTGGTCTCCAGAGTGGCACCATTGCTCTTCAGTACCCTGGAGAGGTCCCTAAGAGCAGACTTTCCCATCCCAATATGTCTTTTAGTTTCCTGACTGCTGGTACCAAGAGTGTTGACTGTGGAGCCAAACATACAACACCATAATAAAGAAAATATCCTTGAACACACATCTTTGCTTAGGTATCTGATCAATTTTAAGATTTGCAACTGAAGCAAGCTCTGGTGTCCTAGTAGCAAGAAGCTGCACTACAATCCCAGAAGTGTGAGGCTCAAATCCACCAGATGCTCTGCTGAAGAAGGAGGAATAATCACCTCCTATACAAGTCAGATCCAATTTGATGGTACACACATAAAAAATAAAAATTGAAAGGAAAATTAAAAAAAATATTTGCAACTGAAGTCTAGACAATTTGAAAGCTAGAGTGATAGACTTTTGTACAATCAATAACTCTTTTCATTGCAAAAACTTTTTATAAGAACATAAATGCAGGCTGTACTTCACCTGATGGTATGCATAGGAATCAGATCAATTACACCTGTGGAAAGAATAACTGAAGAAGCTCAATATCAGCTGTGAAAACTAGGCCAGATGCTAATCGTGGAACAGACCACCAACTACTCATATGCCATATGCAAGTTCAAGCTGAAGCTAAGGAAAATGAAATCAAATCCATGGGAACTGAAATTTGACCTTGAATTTCCCACTTGAATTTCAAAACCATCTAAGAACAGGTTTGAGGCCTTGGATACAAATGAGAAAAGACCAGATGAGCTGTGGGAAGATAACAAAAATATCATCCAAGAAGAATGTAAGTCATTACAAAGAAAAAAGAGAAAGACCAAGATAGATGTCAGAAGAGACTCTGAATATTGCCTAAAGTACCAAAAAGCCAAAGCAAAGGGAAGAAATCGAGAAATTAAAGAGATGAACAGAAGGCTTCAAAGGGCAGCATGGAAAGACAAAATAAAGTATTAAAATGAAATGTGCAAAGAGCTAGAGTCAACAAATCAAAAGGGCAAAACTCGGCTCTTTCTTAAGCTGAAGGAACTGAAGAACAAATTCAAGCATCGAGTTGCTATACTTAAGGATGTTTTGTTTGGGCAGATTATTAAATGATCCAGGAAGCATCAAAAGAAGAGAGAAAGCATATACAGAATCACTGTACCAAAAGGAGTTGGCAGACACAGATTAATTTGATGAAACAATGTGTGAGCAAGAGTCTGTGATAATGAAGGAAGAATTTCAAGCTGCTCTGAAAGAATTGGCAAAAAACAAGGACCCAGGAATTGATGACATACCAACTGACATATTTCAACAAACAAACGCTGCCCTGAATGTGCTTACCAAGTTGCGCCAAGAAATCTGAAGGACAATCGCCAGGCCAACTGACTGGAAGAGATCCATATTTGTTCCCATACCAAAGAAATGTGACCCAACAGAGTATGGAAAATATCAAACATTGTCATTGATTTCACATGCAAGCAAGATTCTCCTGAAGATTATCTAAAACTAACTGGAACAGCACATCAACAGAGAGCAGCCAGAAGTGCCAACTGGGTTTAGAAGAGGCCATGGTATAGGGATATTATAGCTTATGTTAGATGGATCTTGGCTGAAAGCAGAGAGTACCAGAGAAATGTCTATGTTTAATTGACTATGCAAAGGTATTTGACTAAGCAGATCACAACAAACTGTGACTAACACTGAGAAGAATGGGAATCCTAGAACACTTGATCATGCTTATTCAAAACCTATACTTGGACCAGGAGGCAGTCATCAAAACAGAGCAAGGAAACACTGCATGGTTCAAAACTGGGAAGGGTATATGCCAGGGATGTGTCCTATCTCCATACCTTTTCCGTCTATATGCAGAACAGATCATCCAGGAGTCTGGACTCTATGAGAAGAAATGTGGCATCAGGATTGAAGGAAGACTCATGAACAATCTAAGTTATGCAGAAGACACAATCCTACTTGCTTCAGCTGAAGAGGACCTGAAATGCTTGCTGCAGAAGGTCAAGGACTGCAGCTTTCAATATGGATTGAAGCCCAATATCAAGAAAATAAAGACTCTTACCACTGGGACGCATGACAGTATCATAATAGACAGTGAAGCGATTGAGATTGTTCACAGCTTCAGTTTGCTTGACTCCACAATCAGTGCTCTTGGTACCAGCAGCCAGGAAATTAAAACATTAATTGAATTGGAAAGTATGCTGTCAAGGACCTCTCCAAAGTACTGAAGAGCAATGATGTCAGTCTGGAGACTAAGGCATACCTGATCCAGGCCATAGTCTTTCCAATTACTTGCTATTCATCAGAGAGCTGGACAATGACTAGGGATGATACAAGAAGAATTGATGCCTTTGAGCTGTGGTGCTGGAGAAAAGTATTGAATATACCATGAACTGCTAGAAGAACTAATAGGTTCGTACTAGAGAGGGTGAAACCACACTGCTCCTTGGAGACAAGGATTCTGAAGCTTTGTTTCACATAATTTGGACATGTTGCAAGAAGGAACTAGTCCTTAGAGAGGGACATGATGCTTGGAAGGGTGGAGGGACAGCATAAGAAAAGAAGGCCCTCAATGAGATGGATTGATTCAGTGACTGGGATAAAGGGGGCAGGTGTCTTAGAGACAATAAGATTTGCACAGGATAGGGCAGAGTTTAGGGCTATTGTACCTAGGGTTGCTATGAGCCACAAGCAACTCAACTGGCACATAACAAAAGCAATTTCACTACTGCATTATGCAAATGACACAACTGTGCTTACTGTAAGTGAGGAGGACCTAAAGCATTTACTTCAAAAACCAAATACTGTAGGCTTCAATATGCATTACAGCTCAATATCAAAAAGATAAAAGTTCTCACCATTGGGTCAATGGGCAGCATTATGATAGAAAGAGAAAATATTAAAGTTGTCAAGGATTTCACGTTGCTTGAATCCACAATCAATACCCTTAGTGCCAGTGGTTAAGAAATCTGAAGACTTCATTTTTTTCACTTTTCATTGGAAAAATTTGCAGTCAAGGACCTTTCTATGGTGTTAAAGAACAATGATGTCAATTTAAGAACTAAGGTGCACATGATTAAGGCCCTACGAATGATGATTAAGTGACAGAAGAAGAATTGATGCCTTTGAATCAAGATGTTGGAGAAGAGTACCAAATAGTCCATGATCAGGCAAAAGAACAAAAAAGTAATATTCCGGAGAAGGTGCAGCCAAGGGGCTCTTTGGAAGCAAATTTGGTGACATTTTGTCTCACATATTCTGGGTTGGGTTGTTTTAAGAAGGGGCCATTCCTTTGAAAAGGACATTATGCTTGGATAGTTGTAGGGTCAGAGAAAGAGAGGAAGACTCTAAATGAGATGAATTGACACAGTACTTGTAGCAATGAGTTTGAGCATGGTAGAGATTGTGAGCATGGTTCAGGAAGGGACAGAAAGAATTCTGATCCATTTTTCACTGTGACTCTGTGTAGTTGCTAGTAGTTGCCTTGACAACACCTAACAACAAAAACATTCTACCAATGGCCTAGTGAGTAGAGTTGTGCTGTCCATTCATCAACAGGTGGTTCAAATCCACTAGCTTTTCTGCGTGAGAAAGATGAGTAATCTCCTTCTGTGTGATTTATTGTTGTTGTTGTTGTTATGTGCCGTCGAGTCATTTGCGACTCATAGCGACCCTATGTACAACAGCCCTAAACCCTGCTCTATCCTGTGCCAATTGCACTGCCTCCAACACACCCATTCTGAGTACCCCAGTCACTGAATCAATCCTCCTCATAGAGGGTCTTACCCTCCTGTGCTGTCCCTCTACCCGACCAAGCATGATGTCCCTCTCCAAGGTCCTGTCGCTTCTTACAACATGTCCAAAATATGTCAGACGAAGCCCGAGAATCCTTGCCTCCAAGGAGTAGCCTGGTTTAACCCTCTCCAGGATGAATCTGTTTGTTTTCCTGGCAGTCCATGGTACATTCAATACTCTTCTCCAGCACCACAGCTCAAAGGCATCAACTCTCCTTCTGTCCTCCCTAGTCATTGTCCAACTCTCTGATGCATAACAAGTGATTGCAAAGACCATGGCCTATATCAGGCGCACCTTAGTCTCCAGAGAGACACCGTTGCTCTTGAGTACTTCTGGAGGGTCATTTATGAGTTGTTGGTTCCTACTTAAAGGCACTTAACCAAAACATTTCACCATAGCTATTATATAAATGAATTAAGGATTTATTTAACTATTTAATTATAAAAATTAAAGTTTCATTTTGATTCTTTGATTGCCCTTTCCATTTGAGTTTGAGAGATCTAGATAATGACTGATGTGAAAATGAGTGCACTATGACGACTGTGTTAGTACTCTCATATTTTATCATTAATATCCACAGCAAATTGACAAATAAAAATTCAATACATTATTTAGCCACTTACATTTTTTATTGGGATTTGGCATGTTGACATTTTGCCATTGTTAGATTAGAAATTTTATTATTTATTTAGAAAAGCTCTTTATATTGCAATAAATAAAGCTTCTATAGTTATAAATAATTTCGTAGTTTTTCTCTTGCCTTTTAACTTTTTTAAAAAAAAATTTATTTTATTATTTGTGTGTACCGTCAAATCAGATCTGACTGGTACAGGAGGGGATTGTCCCTCCTTCCCCAGCAGAGGATCTGGTGGATTCGAACCATGGGCCTCTGGGATTGCAGTGCAGCTTCTTGCCACTAGGCCACGAGAGCTCCTTAACTTTTTTTATCTATTTGGAATATTTTTTGTTTTTACATTTTTTTAATTGAATATTGCATCAGAATTAATGCCAAATATTTGACAGTCAGGTCTGAGATCAAATCTTTAGCCTGCTTCTCCCTATTCGGTCCTTTCAAATGAATGATTTAACTTCTCTCTGGTGGCCTAGTCTGTAGGAAGTTCTCCTGCTAGCCCAAAGGTTGCACCCAATGCTGGTGCAAATCCACTAATGGCTCTTCAGGAGAAAGATGGGCAATCTTCTCCCAAGTGATTTACAGCCTCAGAACCAGGGCTTAAATTCTGTCTCAAAGAAAATTAATTGAGCCTTCATTTTCTTACAAGATTAGCCTAGTTACACAAATGTGATTGGACTGCAGTAAAGAGCAAATGAAGTTAATTTACTCAAATGTGACTGGATTGCAGTGAAGAGTAAATTAAATTATGCTGATAATCTTAACATTCCCATCAGGTGTGGTGGAGGACTGGCTAAGGTTCAGCTCGGCTGCTCATGGGGTTGCTTTGAGTCCTAGTGGGCTCAACAGTGTCTAACAACAATAGTGACAACATTGTACACTAAGTATTTTACATACATTCATCACAGCAACCTTCTTGAGAAGTCTCTGGACTTGGGGCCAGTGATTTAAGACACAATAAGCAAATACATGGTTCTGAAGAGTCCCGTGGGAAGAGAATCTGACTTACTTGTTGATCCCAGTGCTCGTGTTTATTTATTTGATCACCTCCATCCACTGTGAGAAGATATCAAGAATATAGTTCATGAAGAATGCAAAAGACCATTACAAAGAAGGAGGAAGAAGAAAACACCGAAATGGGTGCCAAAAGAGACTGAATATTTCACTAAAGTGCCAAGAAGCCAAAGCAAAGAGAAGAAAACAAGAAATTAGGAGGTGAATAGAAGATGTCAAAGAGCAGCTCAGGAAGACAAGGCAAAGTATATAATGAAACATGCAAGAAGCTGGAGTCTGAAAATAAAAAAGGCCAAAATCACTTGGCATTTCTTAAACCGAAGGAAAAAAGAACAAGTTCAAGTCATGAGATACAATGAATGCTTAAGGATGCTATGTACACAATATTTTTAATGATTTAGAAAGCATTAAAAAAGAAGGAAAGAGTATATAGATTCATTGTACCAAAAAGAATTAAGAGACACAGAAGAATTTCAAAAAAACTACAAATGATCAAAAAGCAATTGTGATGAAGGAGGAAGTTCAGGCTTCTCTGAAGGACTTGGAAAAAAAATAAAGTCCCAGGAATTGATGGAATACCAATTGACAGATTTCAACAAACAGATGCTACCCTGAATGTGCTCACCAAGTTGTGCCAAGAAATCTGGAGGACAACAACCTGGCCAACTGACTCGAAGAGATCCATGTTTATTCCCATTCCAATAAAAAGTGACCCAACAAAGTTCAGACATTATCAAGCAATTTCATTTATATCACACACTAGTAAAATTCTGCTGGAAATTATCCAGAAATGACTGGAACAGTACATTGACAGAGAATTCCCAGAAATACAAGTTGGGATTAAAAGAGGTCATGGCACTAGATACATTATCGCCAAAATCAGATGGATCTTGGCAGAAGACAAAGAATACCAGAGGAATGTCTGTCTGTGCTTCATTGACTATGCAAAGGCATTTTAATGTGTGGATCACAACAAATTGTGGCTAACCTTGCAGAAAATGGGAATCCCAGAACACTTGATTGTGCTTATGTGAAACCTGTCCTTAAACCAGGAAGCAGTCCTCAGAACAGAGCAAGGAAACATTGCATGGTTCAAAATCAGGAAATGAGTATGTCAGGGATGCATCCTGTCTCCATACCGTTTCAATCTGTATGCAAAACAGATCATTAGGGAAGCTGGGCTTTATGAGGAGAAATGTGGCATCAGGAATGGAGGAAGACTCATCCACAACCTATGTTATACAGATGACACAACCTTGCTTGCTGAAACTGAGGACCTGAAGTGCTTGCAGCAGAAGGTCAAAACTGTCTTCAATATGGATGGAAGCTCAACATCAAGAAGACAAAGATTCTCACCACTGGGCCAACTTGTAGCTCTGTAATAGATGGAGAAGAAATCGAAGTTGTTAACAATTACAGCTTGCTCAGCTTAATCATTTTTGGTACCAGCAGTCAGGAAATCAAAAGATTAATTTCTTTAGGTAAATCTGCTATCAGCGACCTCTCCAGAGTGCTGAAAAGCAACAAAGTCATTCTAGAGACTAAGATGTGCCTAATCCAAGCCATGGTCTTCGCAATTCCTTTCTATGAATCAGAAAGCTGAACAATGACTAAGACAGAAGAACTGATGCCTTTGAGTTATGATGGTGGAGAAGAGTCTTGAACATACCATGGACCACTAAGAAAACAAGTCTGTCTCAGAAAGGGCAAAACTAAGTTTCTTCTTGGAGGCTAGGATTTTGAAGCTCCATCTCACATACTTTGGGCATGTTTTCAGGACAGACCAGTCCTTGGAGAAGGACATCATGCTCAGAAAGGTGGAGGGACAGCACAGGAAAGGAAGACCCAGGATGAGATGAATTGATACAGTAACTGGAGTAATAGGGGTAAGTGTGTCAGAATCAGTGAGACTGGTTTAGGACAGGGTAAGCTTCAGAGCTACTGTAATAGGGGTGTAACGGATAGCAGATAACTCAATGGCACATAATAATAACAACATCCATCCAACTCATAATAATCCTATAGAATGGAGTAGAGTCATTGTGACATTGTTTCCCAAACTGCAACTATTTATAGAAGTAGCGTGCTTCATCTTCTGCAGAGTGGCTGGTATATTTAAATCATTAACCTTCTAGTCAGCAGCCCCACACTTAATCCACTGTCCCACAAGGATTCCTATATTTGATCACAAATGTTCTTTTTCATACAGTACCATTAGGCACTTCTAGGGGCCTAGTGCATGAGGAGTTGTGCTGCCAACCCATTGTTAGCTGGTTCAAATCCACCAGCTGCTCAACAGGAGAAAGAAAGGCAATCTCCTCCTGATGATTTATAGACTCTGAAAGAGCACTGGAGGCCCAACTATGAATTGGTTCCAACTGGACAGCATATGCACATGCGCACACAGACACACATACACACACACACACACACACACACACATACACACAGAGTGCTGTTAATATCACACAGCATTAGCACTTCAAAGACATGCTTACTTAAATTTTATTTTGAGATCACTGTAAATTCACATGTAGCTGTAAGAAATAGTACAGAGAAATTCTGTGTAATGTTTACCTGGTTTCCTCCGATGGTGACAGTTTGCAGACTATAGCACAATGTCACAACCAGGATACTGGCACTGATTGAGTCACGATGGGAAACATTTCCATCACCACAAGGATCCCTGCTGTTGTCATTTCATAGCTCAGCTCACTTTCTGGCCTCTTCCCCCTTGAACTTTTTGTTAGGAACCATGGAGCCAATTCTAGCTCATAATGAGACTTGAAGACAAGCAGGGCTATCTCATTGTAATCTTCACGACAACTGATCACTACATCCGTCTCTCATGGAGCAGCTGGTGGCTTTGTGCACGTCTTATTGTTGGTAATATGTACTGCATGCAATGTGCCAACGAATAATTTACTGCTATTACCATTCTCAGATGTTCACTCACAGATGTTCAAAGACCGGATTTATAGAGATACTGGTAATTAAAGGCAGTACTAAGAAAACTGGGGGGGAAAGGTAAGCCTTCAGAGAAGAATACCATCATGAATGAAACTACCTGTCAGGTACAGCCTGTGCAGTCCTGTAGGATTGGCTGCTTTCTTTCAGCAGAACTCTCTGGGGGTGCATCTATGTTGTTGGATGTACTAAGAGTTTGCTCCTACTTATTGCTGAGTGCACCACGGCATGTAAGTAACACAGTTTATCTAGCCATCAACATATTGAGGGACATCTGGATTGTGTTCAAGTTGGGCCTGCAATGAATGAAGCTGTTACAAACATTTGCGCATAGTTTTTTGGATAAGTCTTCATTTCTCTGGACAAATGGTCAAAGTATAATTGGTAGATTGCATGTTTTCCAGATTGTAGGTTTTTACATTTCCACCAGCAATGCATGAGTGATGAAAGTTCTCCCAATATTTGATGCTATCACTATTTCTTATTGTTTGTTGTTGTTATGAACCACTGAGTAATAACCAACTCATGGTTGACTCTCCAGCGGGTTTTCAGAGGCAGCAAGAGAAGCATCCACTTCCTAAATAACATGCCTCCAGAAACACTGTGAACTTTGATAAATGTTGATACTTGTAGAGGGGCTTCAAGCTTTTTTTTCATATGGTGGCTATGAGTCATGCTCAACTTGAAGGCAATCAGCAACTAACATAATCACACAGATGGAGAGTGCCCATCTTTCTTTTGAAACAGCTGGTGGGTTCCAACCACATGTGCATCTTCTTACCACTAGGCCACCAGAGTTCCTTATTTTTTATCATTATTATTGTTAGGTGCTGTCAAGCTGACCATGAATCACAATGACCCTATGAACAGCCAACTTGAACCCTGCCCTACTCTGTGCCCCCTCCTCAACTCTGATACACTGGAGCCCATTTCTAAAATCACCGTTGTTGTTCTTGTTAAGTGCTTCAAGTCGTAGATGACTCATAGTGACCCTTTGAATGAAAGACCTGAACGCTTGTATACCTTTCATTGTTTCTCCAAGTTCATAGAATTTCTGGAGGTAAGCTCTTTGGAAGTGGATGCCACTCCTGCTTCCACACTTGTTTTAATCAGGGAGCTCCACCAAACACGTCCATTCTATAATCTCTACTGGAAAGCTATTAGAAACTACACACCTATCAGATGTAATATTGTGGGGGTTTGTGTGTGTGTGTGTGTTTTTTTAACGCTTCACGAATTTGGTATCATCCTTGCGCAGGGGCCATGTTAATCTTCTCTGTATCGTTCCAATTTTAGTATATGTGTTGCCGAAGCGAGCACAGATGTAATGTTTTTATTGTAGCCATTCTAATAGTTGTGTAGTGATAGCTCATTGTCATTTCAATTGCTCTTCTCTAGCGATTTACAGCTCTGGGAGTACAATTTGTAGGGGGTAGTGCTGTTATCCCTAAGAAGGCACCTCTCTGATATTGGCAGAGAGTTCAAATCCATCAGAAACTCCACAAAAGAAAGATGAACAAGATTGTCCCTCACGATTTATAGAGTCTGGAAATCTGGTCAGCTATCAGTCAGTTCTGACTTTACTGCAGTGAAAGAGAGACAAGCCAAAAGGTTGATAGTTTAAATCCACGTCAAGACATAGACCACATCGAGGCAGCTAGACTGCTTCCAAGAGACCACAGCCATGAAAATCCTGTGGAGCACCTGCCCCGTGTGCCTAGAGTCACTGTGAGCTGGAATCAACTCAGGGGAAAACCAGTTTCGCTATTTCATGCTGCTCTCATAGAAACAGCACAATAGGATAGCTTCAACAAACAAATTTATTTTCTTTCCTGACCATTTATTATTATTTTGGGCCACTGGGTAGGATCAACTGACTCAGCTGATCCTTTGGTGGGTTTTCAGAAGCTATAAAGTACACAGAAAGAGATACTTTCTTTTCTCCCAAGTAGCAGCTGGTGGATTCAAATGACCTGCCTTTGAATTCTCAGAGCAACTCTTTAACCACTAGGCTGCCAATTTGACTGTCATGATGGTGGTGGTGGTGTTAGATGCTGTCAAGTTTAGTATGACTCATGGTGACTCTATGAACAGAAAATCTGAGCCCTGTCCTCCCTATCCTGTGCTGTCCTCACACTTCCTGACATAGTAAAGCCAATTGCAGCAGTCACAGTGTCTTCTCTCTCATTGAGGGTCTTCCTCTTTTTCTCTTTTCAAGCACCTTCCCAAGTATTGTATTCCTCTCCAAGGAAAAGCCTCTCCTTGAAACATGCACAAAGCATGTGAAACAAAGTTTTGTCATCTTTGCCTCCGAGTAGCACTCTGCTTGCACTTTCTCCCGTTTGTTCTTTTGGCATATTCGGTACTCTTCTTTACCACCACAATTAAAAGGAATCTCAGATTCATAGCAAGTGATTGGAAAGACTATGGCCTGAATCAGATGCATCTTATTCCTCAAACTGACATCATTGTTCCTCAATAATGTGGAGATGTCCCTACCTGTAGACTTTCCCAGAGCATTACATCTCCTGACTTCCTGACTGCTGGTACCAAACATGTTGACTGTGGACCCAAGTAAGATGAAATCATTGACAACTTCAGTCTTTTCTCCATCCATCATGATGTTGCCTATCGGTCCATAGCTATGTAAGTGTTGAAATGCATAGAATGATCCCTCCCACTCTATTTTCCTTTTACAAAGAACAATTTCTAAAATTGCTCTGGTTTTCTATTTACATTTTAGAATTGAGGCATGGGCATTTTAATATTACGTTATGAAACTCTGAATTGATTTCAACTAATTGTTTCACTGTCCTTCCTTGACATCATCCCAGTAGCAAACCTCTGGAGTGAAATCAGTACTCCCAGGAGGTGAAGTCCATGTTCAGAGCACTGGTTTCTAGCCTCTAGGAGAGACTTTCCTTCTGTGTTGGCTCAGGAGCAAGGTCCTTGTCTCTTCCAAGCTTGTGCTTCTGGGCAATTTTTATGTAGCTTGGGGTCTCTCTTCCTCCATCACTGCTCTGGAACTAGTTTGTTTTAATCTCATCTACATCTCAAACCCAACCTGCACATCTGGCAGAATCTTACTTGCCTGTGATATTAAAGATATTATTCAACAATTTCTGCATTCTGTTGGGTCACCTTACTTGGTAATATGAACAAATATAGATCTCTTCCAATCGGTTGGCCTGGTGGTTGTCCTCCAGATTTTTTGGCACAACTTGGTAAGCACGTACAGGGCAGTGTCTGTTTGTTGAAATATGTCAGTTGGTATCCCATCAATTGCTAGGGTCTCGTTTTTTTGCCAAATCTTTCAGAGCAGCTTGAACTTGTTCCTTCATCACCACAGGCTCTTGCTCATATGTTGTTTCATGAAATTCTTCTGTGTCAGCCAATTTCTTCGAATACAGTGACTCTATACTCCTTCCATCTTCTTTTAATGCTTCCTGGATCATTTAATATTTTGCCCACAGCATCCTTAAGTATTGTAACTCAAAGCTTGAATTTGTTCTTCAAATTCCTTCAGCTTAAGAAATGCTGAGGAAGTTCAGCCTTTTTGATTTGTTGACTCCAGCCCTTTGCACATTTCATAAGAATGCTTTGCTTTGTCTTTCCACGCTGCCCTTTGAAATCTTCTGTTTGAAAACCTTTTCCTGTGATTCCTTTTTTCCCCTCCATAATTTCTTGAATTCTTCCCTTTGCTTTGACTTCTTGGCACTGTAGTGCAATATTCAGAGTTTCCTCTAACATCCATCTTGGTCTTTTCTTCCTCCTCTGCCTTTGATTTGCTTGGATCCACAATCAACACTCTCAATACCAGCAGCCAGGAAACCAAAAGACTCATTGCATTGGGAAAGTCTGCTGTTGAGGACCTCTCCAGAGTACTGAAAAGCAAAGATGTCAGTCTGGAGTCTAAGGTGCACATGTTACAGGCCGTAGTCTTTGCTGTTACTTGCTATGCATCAGAAAGCTGGACAGTTACTAGGGATGATAGAAAGAGAATAGACGCCTTTGAGCTGTGGTGCTGGAGAAGAGTATTGAATAAACCATGGACTTCCAGGAAAACAAACATGTTCATACTAGAGAAGGTGAAACCAGGCTGCTCCTCAGAGGCAAGGATTCTGAGGCTTCACCTGACATACTTAGGGCATGTTGTAAGAAGGAACCAGTCTTTGGAGAGAGACATCATGCTTGGGAGGGTGGAGGGATAGCACAAGACAGGAAGACCCTTGATGAGATGGATTGATTCAGTGACTGGGTTAAAGAAGATAGATGTGTCAGAAGCAATAAAGTAGGCACAGAATAGAGCAGATATCAGGGCTATTGTACATAGGGTCACAAACAACTCAACAACAACATATCTCAAAAGAAATTGATTCAAAATACACTCTAATCTTGTCTCATTAACATGGCAAAGAAGCCCCATTCCCAAATGAGGTTATAATGACAAGCATAAAAGTTAGGATTTATCACACATACTCGGGAGGAGGAGGCGCACAATTTAGTCTGTAACAGCAAACACCACAGTGGCTAATGGGTTGAACACCTTTTCCTGAGCTTATTTGCAGCTAAGGATATCTGGTGGCCTAGTGGATGAGGAATTGTGCTTCTAGCCCAAAAGCAAGTGGTTTGAATCTACCAGTTGATTCATAGAAGAAAGACGAGCGGTTTCCTCCCATGCAATTTACAGCCTCTGAAAACACCCTTTGGGGTCAACTCCGAGCCAGTTTCTACGAGAAGGCTCATAAACAACAGCAATCACCACCTTATTTGTTATCTTCTTTGTAAGAAGCACTACTAATGTAGTTCCTAAATACCCCCACTAACAGAAATGTTAGAAGTTTGACCCCACTAGCCACTATGGGAGGGAAAGATGTGGCAGTGAGCTTTCATAAAGATCAAAGCCTTGGGGACACAGTGGGGCAGGTCTAGTCTGTCTTAGGAGTCAGAATTTATTGCACACCAACATCTGTAGTGAAATGTCTCTTCATGTCTTAATTCCCATTTTCTGACTTTTTTCTGTATTTTACTCTTGAGTTTTGAGAGTTTGTTGGTGGCCTAGTGGTTGAGAAACTGGGCTGCCAACCCGAACACCCATTGTCAGCTGCTGTGAGGGAAGAAGGATGGGAAATCATCTCTCGTGTGACACACAGCCTCCGAAGACCCGCAGGAGGGTCAGGTAGAGGTAGGTTCCACCTTGATGGTGCATAACAGCAGTAATGCTTTGTTAGAGAGGTAGTTTGTAAATCTCTCCTCCCACAGGGCATCTTGTCTTTTCTTCCTTGTAACAGGATAATTTGCAGAGTAAAGCTTTTGAATTTTGATGAAGTACAAACATTAATATGTCCATTTGTAGGCCTTGTAATTACTATTAAGTCTAAGAACCTTGTGCTGAGTCCTGAATCCTACAGATGTTAAAGTTTTTAATTAAGGTTGTGATTTATTTTTATTTTTGTTGTAGTTGTTTTGTGCAAGAAATAACACAGATCAAGGTTCTTGTTTTGCTTTTTTGTTCTGTTTCATTTTTGCCTATTAATGTCCATTTTCCCCCTTTGTGCCATTTATTGAGAACGTCATCTTTCTTTGATTGAATTACTTTTGCACATTTGTCAAGAATCAGCTGGGCATAATTGTATAGGCCTATTTCTGTATTCTTTATTCCAACGCATTGATGTATACGTCTGTCCCTTTTCTAATACCCCGCGGTCTTGACTGCCATAACTATACAGTAAGTGTTGAAATCAAATAGACTGATTCCTCCCACTTTATTTTTTTCCTTTATAAAGAACAATTTATAAAATGGCTCTGGTTTTCCACATATATTTCAAGACTGAAACATGGGCATTTTAATATTATGTTATGAAACTCTGATTCTTATTTTAAAACAATTGTTCTACTGTCTTTTTTTGGCAAGGTTACAACAGCAAATAGTGTCACATCTTTACTCTCAGGAGGACAGAGACAGCTAGGGTCCCTATCTGGTCTCTATTGACATGTCAGGGAGGAGAATCTTCCAGACTTCTGGGCAGGCAGGAGAATTTCAGCTCTCCACTGACACAAGAGGGAGTTGAAGATTGAGATAGAACAGTGGATAAAAAAATCATGTCTCTCTTTTTTCATTTAAATGTTTCTTTAATATATTTGTATCTCAGCATACTACCTTTGTACACAAAAATGGTTCATACATCTTTGTTGTTTGAGCTGGAGGAAATCATTATAATGAAAAGTTATTGAAAGTGGTTCATGTTGTGTAATTCCCAGGATGAATGGGCTGAGCTGTAAATATTTCCATTGCAAATTGTTTTATACCACAATTAAAAACGACATCTCTTTACTTGGCCTTTTCTGAAGCTGTCTTAACAGGTGCATGGTGGCCTGGCAAGGGTGAAAATCCAGGTTTCCCATTTGCTGGTAGGAGTTGAGGATGACGATAATAGTTTATTTTCTGTAGTTCTCAGCTGCAGCACAGCAGCTACTGTCTAAAATTGTTATCTTGCTAGCCATCTCTTTCTGACCTTTTGAGAAGATGAAGCAGGTTTTTGTTGAGACTTTTTAAATCTGCAGCTGTTAGCATTGCCAGCTTTCCAGCTCCGAGGCTGGAGTAAAACCTGTTGTCATCAGGTTGATTCTGACTCATGGGACCTACATGTTTAAGTCCAGAACTGTACCCACCAGTGTTTTTAATGGCTGTGATGTGACAAAGCCATCTCTGAGTGGCACAAATAATTAAGCACCTAGCTATTAATAAAAAATATTATCAACTCAAATCCATCTAGAGATACCTTGGAAGGGAGGCCTGGCAATCTCCTCCTGAAAGGTTACAGTCATGAAAAACCCCCTGGAGCACACACAGTTCCACTGTGTAACACATGAGATTGTTATGAATTAGAATAAGTTCAGTGGTAGCTTGATTAGATTTGTGTGTTTTAAAAATCTTAAGGAAGCAAATCATCAAGCCTTTCTGAGGTTCTGAGGAGGGAATTTAAATTGTCAACTTTCAGGTTAGTTGTTGAGCACAAACTATTTGTATCACCAATGCCTTAATTTGGGATAATAAAAGAAAATAATGAGAACAACTCATTATTATTGAGTTGGAGTTGACTCCTAACCAATTAGCTCCTGGAATTGAGTTTCCAGAAGCTGTAAATCACATGGGAGGAGACTTCCCATCTTCTTGTGTAGAAGAGATGGTGGATTCAAACAACAGAAAGATGATGTGTTTAGGTCAGCAGCACAGCTCCTTACTTCTGCACCACCAGAGCTCCTTAGATTAGGGTATGTGGGGAAAGTTGGAACAAGCAGGCAGAAACCACCATGATATTCCTCAGGCCACATGGCCCCTAACTGTTCTGCCTTCTTCCTCCCACATTTCTGTCAAATTTTGTTTGGTTTATGTATAATGTTTAAGGTTGTTAGTTGTAAATAATTGGAGAGTATAGAGAAAAAGGGCACCTGTTCTATCTTTTTCTCAAACTCAATCTTTTTACGATGCTTTCACTTTAGTATTATAATATCCCAACATAAATAGAAATCACAAAATACAACTTTGGTTAAAGTTTGCAAATTACTCACTTTTTTAATCTATTAAAACAGATACAAAGTTACCCTTCCTATCAGGCAGTTTTTATAAATAATAAACCACTCAAAACGTTGTTGTTATGTGCCATCAATTCACCTACAACTCATAGCAACCTTATGTGCTACAGCCCTAAACCCTGCCCTATGCTTTGCCTATCTCACTGTCTCTGACATACCTACCCCCGTAACTCCAGTCACTGAATCAATCCATCTCATCGAGAGTCTTTCTCTCCTGCACTGTCCCTCCACCCTCCCAAGCATGATGTCCCTCTCCAAGGACTTGTCCTTCCTTGCAACATGGCCAAAGTATGTCAGATGAAGCTTCAGAATCCTTGCCTCCAAGGAGCAGCCTGGTTTAACTCTCTCCAGGTCAAACCTGTTTGTTCTCTTAGCAGTCCATGGTATATTCGGTACACTTCTCCAGCACCACAGCTCAAAGGCATCTATTCTTCTTCTATCATCCCTAGTTATTGTCCAGATTTCTGATGCATAGCAAGTTATTGCAAAGACCATGGCCTGTATCAGGCACACCTTAATCTGCAGACTAACATTGTTGCTCTTTAGTACTTTGGAGAGGTCTCTAACAGGAGACTTTCCCATTGCAATACGTATTTTAATTTCCTGGCTATGGGTGCCAAAAGTCTTGATTGTGGAGCCAAGGAAACTATAGCTCTTAACAATCTCAATCTCTTCACCATCTATCATGATGCTGCCAATCAACCCAGTGATGAGAAGCTTTGTTTTATTGATATTGAGCTTCAATTGATGTTGAAGGCTGCAGTCCTTGACCTTTTGTAACAAGTGCTTCATGTCCTCCTCAGTTTTAGTAAGCAGAGTTTTGTCATCTGCATAATGCAGATTGTTGATGAATCTTCCTCCAATCCTGATGCCACATGTCTCCTCATAGAGCTCAGCCTCCCAGATAATTTGTTCTGCATATAGATTGAATAGGTACAGAGATAGGACACATCCCTGGCATACACCCTTTTCAATTTTGAACCATGCAGTGTTTCCTTGCTCTGTTCAAACAAGTTCCTCCTGGTCCAAGTATAGGTTTCACATTAGCACTATCAAGTGTTCTGAGAAGCCCATTTTCAGAGTTAGCCATAGTTTGTTGTGATCCACACAGCCAAACACCTTTGCATAGTCAATGAAACACAGATAGACATTCCTCTGGTATTCCCTGCTTTCAGCTAAGATCCATCTAACATTAGCCACAATATGCTAATACCACAACCCCTTCTAAACCCAGCCTGCACTTCTGGAAGTTCTCTGCTGATGTGCTGTTCCAGTTGGTTTTGGATAATATTCAGCAGACCCTATGATATTGTTCAATAATTTCCACACTCTGTCAGATCACCTTCCTTTGGAATGGGAACAAAAGTTGGCCAAGTGGTTGTCCTGTAGATTTCTTGGCACAACTTAGTGAACACATCGAGGACAGCATCTGTGAGTTGAAATATGTCAGTTGGTATACCATCAATTCCTGGGGCCTTATTTTTTGCTAGTTCTTTCAAAGCAGCCTGAACTTCCTCCTTCATCACCACCGGCTCCTGCTCGTATGTTATTTCATTAAATTCTTTTGTGTGTGCCAATTCCTTGTTGTACAATGACTCAGTATACTCTTCATATTCTTATAAAACTTCCTGGATCATTTAATATTCTGCCTAAAACATTCTTAAGTATTGCAACTCAAGGCTTGAATTTGTTTTTCAATTCCTTCTGCATAAGAAATGCTGAGCGGTGCACACCCATGTTTATTGTGGCTTTGTTCACAATAGCAAAGAGCTGGAAACAACCCAAGTGCCCATCAACAAACAAATGGATAGAGACACTATGGTATATTCACACAATGAAATACTATGCAGCCCTGAAAAACAAAGAACTATAAAATATTATACAAAATGGGTGACTCTGGAGGACGTTACGCTGAGTGAAATATCTCAGTCACAAAAGGACAAATATTGCATAGGGCCACTGTTGTAAAACGGGACTGATGTCAGGTTTGAGGGAAGGCAGAGAAGGAGGGGATGAATGATGTATACAACATTGACACAGATGAGGGAGAGAACTGTTTAAAATGGATATATGATTGGGTATTATTGTCATGAAAGGAGTACAGAATGAAGACTGCACAGTGGAGTGGACTTGGGGGGAAAGATTGCATAACAAAGAGTTTTTCTTTTATTCTTCAAGGAGAAGAGTGAATTGGGTGTGAGGGGGTGGGCAGGGAGAAAAGTCCAATAATGAATGAATGGAAACCCTAAGTCTCTGTAAACTTTCATTAAAATTAATTTAAAAAAAAAGAAATAGTGAGCAAGATTGGCCCCTTTGATTTTGACTCCAGCTCTTTGCACATTTTATTATAATACTTTTTCTTCCCACGCTGCGCTTTGAAATCTGTTCAGCTCCTTAACATCTTGATTTCTTCCCTCTGTTTTGGCTTTTCAGCACTCGAGTGCAATATTCAGTTTCTCTTCTGACATCCATTTTGGTCTTTTCTTCCTCTTCTGTCTTTTTCATGACCTTTTGCACTATTCCTGAATGATATTCTTGATATCGTGCCATTACTCATCTGGTATTTGCTCATTAGTGTTTAAGACCTCAAACCTGTTCCTAAGCTGGCTTTGAAATTCAGGCGAGAAATTCAATTTTCAGTTCCCATGGATTTGATTTCATTTTCCTCAGCTTCAGCTTGAACTTACATATGAGTAGTTGGTGGTCTGTTCTACAATCAGCACCTGGCCTAATTTTCACAGATGATATGGAGTTTCACCAGTGGTTCTTTCCATCAGTGTAATCAATCCAATATCTACACATACCATCAAGTGAAATCCATGTATATAATGAGCTTATGTTTCTTATAAAATGTATTTGCAGTGGTATAAAATTTGAGTTAGGATCCATTGGGTGTTTTTTTCTATTCTTGGCTGGGCTCCATTGTCTGGGGTCTGCTCTGAGCCAGACACGGGGCCAGTGTTGCTGATGTTGGCTGTGCTCTCTCGTATCTGAGGTTGTACTTGGCTGAAGAGCCGGGCTGACTCAGCTCTAGGTTACATGGTCTGGTCACCCTGGTACAAGGAGTCCAAGAACACAGAGGTGTACCTCGAGTTCGTAAGGAGTTGTGCTGCTGACCCAAAACACTGCCTTCCTGGTGTTTGAATCCACTAGCTGCTCCACAGGAGAAAGATGGCAATCACCTCCTGCGTGATTTACAGCCTCTGAAACCAGAAGGAGATGTGTCAATTCCAACTCAATGCTTCCTAGAGATCTAGGCTTGTTTACCATTCCTTCTGCCTCAGTCTATTCACTAATTGCTAGAAAAGAACACTGTCTTTAGTAAAAGAAGGTGAGACGAGGTCAGTGAGATGAAGTGACACAACAATCACAACAATGCACTTAAACATATCAACTACACCATGAACTTGGCACAGGACCAGGCAATGCTTCACTCTGTTATATATAAGGTCACCATTCCATTAGTTAAACCAACTCGTTCTGCTTTCCATAAGGTCACCTTAAATCAAAGCCAGATCATAATAGCAATGATCAAAGTAAGGCACAGAGCCAGTCCCAAATCAAAGGGTCCAGAAATAGACCCTACTCGTTGATTAGAGAGCAGTGAATCTCTTCATAATGCAGGGAGGAATGTGCACTGTTGCTATCTACCTTATCAAGAGCTCTGTTGGCCTCATGGATAAGAAGTTGTGCTGCCAATCCAAAAGTGGATAGTTCAAATCTGCCACCAGGAGAAGGACAACCAATCATCCCCTTCTTTGCTGTTTACTGCCTACTAGAGGGTCAGCTATGAGTCGGTTCCAACTCAATGGCACATACCACCAAGAGCATTGCTTACTATGTTTCCACTTCCAATTCCTAGAATGCTTTCTTCACTATGGAAAACAGATACAAGCCAATAATGGCTCAAAAGTTGTACATAAACCCATAGAAGAATGTCACATGTGTTAGTTACAGGTGATCTCAAGAAACAAGCCAGTGAGCGTGATGGAACGAAAATGTAAGTCCACTGATGAACTTAAGTTTTTCTATTAGGTCATTAAATTATTCAGTGTCTACTAGAGAATTTCAAATTTCATAGCATAGCAGATTAAGTGTTCCTGTGAGTTCTCAAACTTCTTGTGGCCGCATACTGCTTCACAGTATGTTGTTGTGGCTCCTGTATACTGTCGAGTCAGAATGACAAATAGCTCACACTCTAGTGGGTTTTCAGAGGTAGTAAAGCACACTGGAGGAGATTCCCCACTTACCTCCCATGGAACAGCTGAAAGGTTCAACCCAGGTGCCTTTGCATTGGCAGCTCAATCCTATACCTTTAAGCCAGCAGAGCTCCTGCCTCACACTATAGTTCTAATATGTGGACCTGAGCCTAGTTGCCTTTCATCTATGTATAGGATCCACATGGTCAAGACCCTAAGTATGGAGACTCCTAGACTGAGAAAAGAAATTTTCTTTTTTCTTTTTTTTTTAAGCCACCTGTAGTATTTTATTACAGCATCCCTGGGAAAATAAGGCATACCCTCCCCATATCCCTCGGCCTTACCATTTTACTCTAGGTACAGCTTACATCTGTTTTAGAATTCTAGTCATTCTTGAAATAATTCATTACCCTTACTTCTTCAGTAAAATAAAGGAGATGTCCAATACTATCTGTTTTTAATATGACCCAAAAAGAAAATGGTTATTTTTTAAAAGGCTTCAGCCAAGTAAAACAATCAATGTATTTATAACCATTATCTATGGGAAGAGGCATTATTTGGGTTTAATGCTAAGAGCTTCAGCTTTAGAATCAGAAAGATGTAGGCTCAAGTCTGATCTAATTAGATGTGTGTGACCTCAGCACAAAAGCCAATCTCCCAGTCACTCGTCTGTCCAGAGAGGCTAGTATATCTTCCTCATCGGGATTTTGTAAGAATTAAACGGTATAATCATAAACCGCAAAAGCAACTGAAAGCTGTTACAACTGCTTTTATCTTCAGAGAGTTTACAGCTAGAAACATACATATCGGCACTTATTCTGAAAATGAACCTTGCAGATGTCATAAAGTGAAAAATCAAGGATGCTTCTTATAAACTTCGAAAGGCGTCCTTGTACAGAGGCACGAAGGTCAGCTGCTGGCATTTCAGAATGTCCAATGATATTTTTTCTTGCTTTCACAAGTTGAAAGGATTGTGTGAAAGGGAACAGTGATCTTCAGAGGTAAGGTTTAAGAGAGTATCTGTAAAGGAGTGTGTGTGTGTCTGTGTGTCTGTGTGTGTCTGTGTCTGTGTTCTAGTTCAAAGAACTTGAAGCTTCTCTGCTGAACACGCTGTAAACAAGCTCTGTTGGATTAACAGAACCCGCAGAAAGTTTAGTGACTGAAACTGGAACCTCCTAGTACATTTTAGTCGGTCACTCTTCAACCCTTTTAAAAACCTCTTAGGTAAAACAGATTTCAACAAACTGCTCTGGTTAAGCACAGAGAACATGCCCTCACCATCCAAGTGATGGAATGGGACCTGGGAGACCAGAATCCCAAACCCAATGTCACATTTCATGTATACTGTTGAGCAAACACCAGCCTCTCTGTTCCCAAATCTGCCCTCATGCTGTGACTTCTTCTCTTGTTTACTTTTCCGTTTCTGGAAGTCCTGCCAGCCTCTCTGAGTTTTAGGAGCTCCACCTTTGGCAAAGATTATGCCTTTTTTTTTTTTTAATCCAACAAGAAGTCAGAATTTGGGTAGTAACTAAATGATACTGTATTTAGTGCTGTGGACAAGATTATAGGGTGTGTCAGTCCAAATTTATATTGTGGTTGGGAAGAAACTTAGTTAAAAAGAAGAACTCAGGATAGCTAGTTAGTGCTCAGAACTCAAGGGAAAGGCTCTGCAAATAATAATAATAGCACTGATGACATTAAATAAATGACATGTATACTTAGGTAAGGACATCAGCATTAATTATGTGTGATTCCAGGCTCAGACACTTTTTTTGGTAGCTGTTATTCTAACAGTCATTCTAAATTCTGAATTTGACTTGGGATTTAAAAATTCCAGAACTGATACCCCCAGCAAACACACACACACACACAGAATCTCACAACACAAAAGAATATTACATCCACTTGGTAAGAATGGGCCTCATTTTCTGTGTCTGGGGTGACTAAAGCCAACCAAAGTTTAGAATTCAAGTATTTTAAGACAAGTAGGCTTAGATGAAGGGAGCTCTGGAGTCCTGCTGGTAAGGAGTTATACTGCCAGCCCCAAAGCACACGGTTCAGATCTACCAAATCCCTCAAAGATAGGCAGTCTCCTTCCATGAACTTTGCAGCCCCTGAAAACTTCTGAAAATTCCTGGAAGATCAGCTAAGAGTCCTTTCTACCCCAATAGCACATAATAGCAACATACCTACTTCCCTGTATCTTTTTTGAGGTGAACGTTAGCGTTATAACCATCAAAAGCAAATAAACCAAACCAAAGTCCTTTCATCATCTGAGTAAATCTCGTTTTCAGGGATTGTTATTGCTGCTTCAGTCTAATCTAACTCAGGCTTGGCATACAACAGGCAAAGTTAATATTTATGCTGTTTACAAAGCAGTACAATAAGTATGACTGTCAACCAGTGCACAGAACAGAGCTAGCTATATCATGAACTTGTTTAAATTTTCAGAATTTAGGGACTTGTCTTAGCCACAGACTTTAAGAGTCTCAGATCATAGCACCTAATCTTTAAGAATATGACTATCTAAAAAAGAAAGCAACAAATAAAAACAAAAAACGTTTGGAGAGCAAGTTAATGAGCTAATGTAGCTCCACCTAAAGCACGTCCCCTGGCACCTGGTGACCTTGTTTACTTGGTCCCAAAAGTGATTGGCATCTCCTGTTCAGCCAAAAGCTTCAGCAACTGTCCCTGAATGATTAATGCAAATGGACAGATAAACTCAGGTCATTCCTAAAGTGGACAACTACCTGCAAATTAATGCACTGGCTTAACCCTGCTTACCTGGGCTTGGAGATTTTCTTGAACCGATGTCCATCTGATGTCACTAACAGGCTAAAGCTGCTCTTACTCTAAACCATGCCTCTCTGTCAGGACTCATTCAATCATGGCTTTGCTGAACTTGGTCAGTTAAGTTCTTAGTCCACAAGAGCTTGCTTAGTGGTGTACGTGTTCATATTCTCAGGTGAATGTGGATCAGTTTTCAACTCATAGTGCCCCCCTGTGACAGAGCGGAACTGCCCCATAAGTAGTTCTGGGTTGTAGCCTGTAAGGGTCATCCTCCCACAGAACCTCTGAGAAGGTTAGATAACTACCAATCTTTGGATTAGCAGCCAAGCACTTAATTACTGTACCACTAAGGCTTCATCAAAGATCCTTCAGAACAGACTCTCAGAAACTAACTCCTGCTTTTTTCCTGATTATAAAAAAAAGTCATATGTCAGAAAATGAGAATTTCAAGAAACAAACAAAAAAAAAAACACCTCAAAGTCATTGCCATTGAATTGAAACCAACTCATAGCTTACCCTCCAGCTGGTTTTCTGAAGTTGAAAAACCACACGGGATCTTTCTCCCTCAGCACTGCTAGTGTATTAGAACCACCTGCCCTCAAGTTGGTAAAACAGCTCTTTACTCACTTGACTACAAGTGCTCTCTGGGGGAGTTTCTAATTGGATCCTGCCAGTGTAGCATTTCAAATGGATTCCAAAGCTTGTATTTTCTGAAAAGCATAATATTCAAATTTTGAAAGAAAATAACTCAACAAAGGATTTTCAGAGAAATAAAAAAATATTATCTTTGCCTCACTAATTCCATTCTGATGATTTATAGCTGGCCTTTTTTAGGAAGGAAGGAAGGAAGGAAGGAAGGAAATAAGTTATATGTATATTTTTTAAACAAACAAAAATTTGCCATCATGTTTCTCCCAACTCAACACAACTCTACACGTTGCCGAGCAGCATGTGGGGTTGCATACTCTGTAGGGTTTTAATTTAAAGGATGTGAGCTCTCAGAGGAAAATCTTCAGACATTTTTTTCAAGGCATCAAGGATGGTCTTGAACACTGGCCTTTCAGTTAGTCCTCTAGTGCTTAACTAACTGTTAGTGCAGACCTTTTCACTTGCAGCCGGATAGATAACATACTCTGCCACCAAGGGCTTCTTTTGAATAATTGAGTACAGATTAGTTAACTAAATTGTGGCATATGAACTTCACAGATTACTATAAAATTAAAATATAATAATGAAGCTACCCTGTGTTATAACTTTACATGTGAACAAGAACTAGAAAGAAATATTGACAATATGAAGTTGCCATTTGATAACTATGGAATTCTGGGTTAGTTGGTTTGAGTTTGTTTGGGTGTTGTTTTTTTTTTAATTTTCAAAGTTTCTATTAATCCTGTAATAATATAGTTTACACAATAATATAAAAGGAACGACATTGTCTCTTTTTTGGTATCAGGCTAAATCTTTTAAGCAAGAGCTAGTATTAAAGTGTACTTTACCAGGTATAAACTCATTCTATTCTCTGAAAGCTTGAAGCTTCTTGAAGATACATACACATATTTAATATTTATAACATAGGTAGAATGTATGTATTATTATTCCTTGTTTGATAGATGAAGGCTCAGCAGTGGCAGGACATTAATGGTTTGGCCAAGGTTATATCATTTATCAGTGACAAGCAAGACTAGAAGGAAGGGCACTATAAATCTCCTAGTGCTGAAACGAAGTACACGCTACAATCTATACTGTATGTCTTCAAAGAGCCCAGGAGAATACCACAAACTCAGTGAGAACTTGGTGAACGCCAATTTTTTTAGTGCCTGGATCAGTGCAATAGAAGAGACTGCTGGTCAACCCTCTTAAACTGTGAGATCAATCTTAAAACAGCTTTCATCAGGCTGTTCTGTCACTCAAGGGCCCATAATGGCTGCAAATGAATAATGCAGACTCTAATTCCAGCTTCCAGAGCCACGACACAATTCAGTTCTACTTATGTTACTTAAGAGCCTCCCTTCTTATCAGTTCACCAACCATCATATATGCCTTCTGTGTGGCAGATAATTCCCTAAAAGAGTCTTTAAATGTTCTGTTTTCCTTTACCAGTTAATCTACCTGTATCTATCAATCAATATCTTTATATATTAAAATGGAGTTCTTTTTACATACTGACATTTTATGTCAATACCTGGACTTGTGTCCAACTTAAGATCATGTCAACATAAAGGAGAATTTCTTAAGTTGCTGTGGGTTGACATGAGTAGAGGCAAGAACATATCGTGAAGATGCTATGCTTTGCTAGCACTGCAGGAGAGCCAGGTGTCAAACAATAACTGTCTAAGCAACAGTTTCCCTGAAACTGGGATGGAGGAGAATGATGGGAAATCAAGTCCTCACGTGGCATGCATATGTCAGTCTGTCCAACGAAAGCTTGCACGAGAGCATTCATAGCTCCCTTCCTAACATTGGCATCAACTGGGCTACTGCAAATGTCATTATTCCGTATTACTGCTTCTTAATATGATTGTCACAGATATTGTAGTTGTGTTATTTTATTTGTAAATTTGCTTTGTTTTATAAGTGTGCTGATGTCTTTGCTTATTGTTTGAATTAGTCTAGCAGAGTAACAATTACATCCAAATTAAGTGGTATATCTCTTTCAAGATTAAATCCATTCCTTCTTAAATTTTTGTTGAGATTATGTGTTTTAAGTAATGAAAGACATTTTGAATAGAATTTCTAAAAAAGTTGTATTAATATGATTTTTTAATTGATATTAATTTTTAGACAATTACTGGGACATATATACCCCATAGGGTCACTGGTGTTTGGCTCATAAGCTGAGGTTCATGTCTTCAGATTCATACAGTTGTCTAGACCCCTATGATATGACATCATACACTAAAACAGTGAGATTGGCTCAGAATAGGACAGGGGTTACCACCATCGTGCACAGGGTCGCTATGGGTCACAGGCAACTTGATGATGGCATGTAACAACACCACCACCACTATAATATCCTGTGAACACAAAAGGATTAAAATAACATTTCCTCTCCCCTCCTCTACACCACCCCCCGCCCCCAATCCCCAGGGTTCTAGCAATTGACGTGGCTCATTTAGACAGTTCTTGTTTACAGTGTCTTGCATAGATATTATTGGGTAGAGTTGGGACTAGAACTATTTCAAGGCTCACCCACATATTTTATTTCAGAGATCAGAAGAGTTGGGGTTGGAACAGTTAAACAGTTAAAGCTCTTAGGCACCTTCCTCTAACCCTTTGTTTCCCTCCTGCCCAGTTCTCCTGATAGAGTGCTGTTAAAGTAGCTGGACTTCTTACCTAGTGGCTCAGAGTCTGTAGGCAGTCAAGCAAGATAGATCTACACAGAAGCTATGTCAGATTTTAAAATCTAGTATCTGAAGTCACACAGCCTCACTTCCATCACAATCTGTCTATTAGAAACAAGACACAGAAACAAGTCCACATTTGAGAGGAGCAGAAATAGATTCTATGGAAGATTCTTATGACAGAAAGTAGCTCTGGTGTCTCAATGACACACAGTTAAGCTACTAACTAAAAGGTTAGTAGTGTGAATTTGCCCACTGGAGGAGAAATAAAATCAGTCTGGTCCCTAAAAATGTACTGCCTTGGAAGCCCTCCTCTGAGGAGTTCTACTCTGTCCTGAAGAGCTAAAATGAGTCATAATCAAGTCTACAACAATCAGTTTATGGACAAGGAAACCCTGAGTGGTGTAAATGGTTAATGCACTTGGGAAGAAAGACTTGACAATTAGCTCCCCAAAATTCAGCCATTAAAAACCCTGTGAAAGACATTTCTACTTCCACCGAGGGTGTCTCTATCTTTCAGAACTGAGGTCATGGCATCTGATGGGTTGGTTGGATAGTACAAACTATTGTTGTTGTTGTGTACTGTTGAGTTGAAACCAACACACAGCTGAACCTCTGACGGGTTTTCAGAAGCAGTTAATTGCACAGAGAAGATAGCCCATCATTCTGCAGCTGGTGGCTTCAAACCGTGTGCTTTCAGGATTTTAGCACAGCTTCTTGCCCCTAGGCCACCAGGGCAGCGTCTTAGTATAGATTATTAGGATAAGTGTGTCAGAGGACAGACTACATTAACTGTTTCAGAGGTGCCCCAACACCCTAGTTACCTACCCCACCATTTAGTGCTCCGTCAATCTCACTACCTTTGAACCTGCAATCATAAAATGTGCTGTGTCCATAATGAAATCTAAAGGACAAAGGCACTTTGCAAATGTAAATGTCAAATACGCACAGTTACCACTCAAAGATGAGAGGTGAGTGGAGAAGCTGAGCTCTCCAGCCAAAGTGTCTAGTGTTGATTTATTGTGAAGTTCAGGTGGCGAGAGCCTAACACCCAGCCAACTGCATAGACAATATAGCCTATCACTCATCACATTTAGTACAATCCATTTAATGCCCTTATTTAAATCTCTCTTGAAGGGAATTTCTGGAAATGGGACAGATTTCCTTAGCAAATGAGCATCCACAATATACCAAGACATGTCTGTGGGTTTGCAACTACTTCAAGAAGAACCTGTAAATAAATTTCATATGAATTTACTGCTGCTAGAATGCTTTCCATTAGCAGGGGTACTGCAAATTTGCTTTTCATTAACCTAATGAGCAGAATTCAATGGCTGAGCAGGACTTGGAAAGTGCCTGCCAATTAGGGGAATCACCATCATTTCTCCACTTGGAATCTGAGGCCAATGCATTAGTAAGATTGTACAATGATGAAAATATATCTCTGTGTCTGGTTATGTCTACAGTTATATTTATGTCATGCAAATGGGGTGACCCTGCCAGAAATCTGAGAGCTGGTCAGTTTGCAACCACCAGGGAACTAAATTTTAAAGCTATTTTTAAAAGCAAAATTATTAGGAAATGCAGAAAACAGTAACTCAAAATTCAGTTGGGGGTTGAAGGAAATTCAGTATGAAGGGGGCAGTTTTGACTGTCCCACTTTGCCACAGCTCATGAGCATGACCCTAAACAACTTACTAATTCTTTCTCAACTGACTATCCTTGTTTGTAAATTAAAGATAATAAAAGCAGAGTTGTTTTGGCAATGAAATAAGACTATCCAAGACTATGTTTAGAACACGTTTACAAACACAAAGTAAATATGCAAGTGAATTGCCGCTATAATCTGGGGAATAAGTAAAAACAGTTTTTCTTCTATCTTCCTTCCATTCAAGAATCTTAATAGTGAGATAAAAACCAAACCAGACCCTACATTCAAGGAGCTTCAAGTCTATGGAAGAAAGATAAATAAACAAATAAAAGGTTGCAACGAGATGAAATTTACTCAATGGCAACTTTTTTTTTCAATTTTTGTTCGCTTTCTTGTTTGCTTGCCTGTTTTTAATAAACAGAAGGAAAGAAACCAAAAGGCGCGTTGCATTGGACAAATCTGTTGCCAATGACCTCTTTAAAGTGATAAACAGGAAGGATGTCACTTTAAAGACTAAGGTGTGCCCAAACCAAGCCATGTTAGTTTTCCATTGCTTCATATGTTTGTGAACTTGGACAATGATTAAAAGAGATCAAAAAGAATTGATGCCTTTGAACTATGGTGTTGGCAAAGAGTATTGACTACATCATGGACTGCCAAAAGAATTAAGTCTTAGATAAAATGCAACCAGAATGCTTCTTAGAGACAAGAACAGTGAGACTGTCTCACATAGTTGAGCATATTATCAGGAGAAACTAATTCTAAAGAAAGGACATCATTCTTGAAAGCACAGAGAGTCAGTGAAGAAGAAGACCCTCAAGATTGACACAGTGATTGTAACAATGGGCTTCAACATGAAGGAGATCATACGGATGGCACAGCCCAGGGCAAGGTGTCCATCTGTTCTAGGTAGGGCTATTATGAATCAGAGTCTAGTAGATAGCATTTAACAATAGTCCTACTGGTTGAGAAATACTGGTATTACAGAGTGGAGTAAACTAGGATTGTTCCCAAATTATTCTGTCCTACTCTTGGGGTAATACTTTGAGCCTGTCAATTTGTTTTAGCTAATAAAATGTGAATATATGTCACAGGAGTGCAACTGCTTTAAAGTAAAAGTGTGCTTTGGCCTGGCCTTTCATTTACACGTTGGAGACTTGTCTCAAGAAGATCAAGTCCTGGGGAACCTGTTCAGCCTGAGTCCTGAAATGCAGAGATCAGTGGAAGAGACTGATGCCCGCCAGCCTGCCACAGAGTCACAGGCCTTGCCTCAGCTCTTAGGGGAATAAGTGAGAAGTAAATGCATGCTCCTGCTTTACAGTTGCTATGACTGCACCAAAATCTAACTAATCCTGGTAAATTTACAGAAGCGCATGTTAATTTCTACTTGGCTAATTGATACTTAGCAGCCCTAGTGATACAGAGAACTTATCATTGATTGAAATTCTCACCCAAAGAATCCACAAACTGTTCTGGGGGGAACAATGTGGCAGTGTTTTTTCATAAGGATGTACAGCCCTGAAGCAGTTCTGTTCTGCCCTACTTACCCTGTAGGGAAGTAGTAGTCTGTCCTATATGGTCACTATGAGTCAGAGTTGATTTGAAGGCAGCTTGGCTTCCAGTCAGCTTGGGAGTTTTCATAAGGAATAACGTGTTAAAAAAAAAAAAAACCAAAAACAACAAAAAATAAACTTTGAAAAACAAATGCTTTAAAAAAAATACTAGTAGTTAGGGTCAATATGGGAGTGGTGCTCATTTTGAAGCAACTTACAGAGATAATGGAAAGGTAATGGATCTCGTTAAAAAAAATTTATACTGATTTATTTACAGTGTGAATACATTGTTTTTCACACAAAATCCTTCCCATTTCCTTCACGCACGCCCCGCCTATCAAATTGTGCATCCCCCACCCATCCTCACATCACCTCACCCCTCTGCTTTCACCTACACCCCCCCCTTGGCTCTTCATTCTCATTCTGCAATACAATATTTGTCCTTGTGGAACTGATTTCGTTCACTTAGCATAATGCTCTCCAGTCCCTCCCAAATTAGGGAGTTGTTGTTGTTGTTGTTGTTGTTATGGGCCATCAAGTCATTTGCAACTCATAGCGACCCTATGGACAAGAGCTCTAAACGCTCTTCTATCCTGTGCCAACCTCAACCTAGCCATCTCAAATGCACTTATTCCCACCACTCCAGTCACAGAATCGATCCATCTCATTGAAGGTGTTCTTCTCCTTCGCCGTCCCTCCACTCTGCCAAACATGATGTCCCTATCCAAGGACCAGTCCCTCCTTGCAACATGCCCAAAGTATGTCAGAGGAATCTTTAGAATCCTTGACTCCAGGGAGTATTCCAGCTTCACCTTCTCCAGGACAAACCTGTTTGTTCTCCTAGCATTCCAACACTCTTCTCCAGCACCACAGCTCAAAGGCATCAATTCTCTTTCTATCAACCCTATTCACTGTCCAACTCTCTGATGCATAGCACATAATTGCAAAGACTATAGCCCGGATCAGGCGCACCTTAGTTTCCAGCCTGACCTCGTTGTTCTTCAGTACTCTTGAGAGGTCCCTCACAGCCTGCTTTCCCAATGCAATTCGTCCCTTGATTTCCTGACTGCTGTTACCAAGAGTGTTGATTGTGGAGCCAAGCAAACTAAAGCTGTTAACTATCTCAATCTCTTCACCATCCATACTGATGCTACTAATTAATTGGCCCAGGGGTGAGAATCTTTGTTTTCTTGATGTTGAGTTTCAATCCATATAGGAGGCTGCAGTCCTTGACCTTCTGTAGCAAGCGCTTCAGGTCCTCCTCAGTTTCAGCAAGCAGGATTGTGCCATCTGCATAAGGCAGGTTGTTGATGACTCTTCCACCAATCCTGACACCACATTCCTCTTCGTACAGGCCAGCGTCTCAGATGATCTGTTCTGCATACAGATTGAATAGGTATGGAGACAGAATACATCCAAGATGGATGTCAGATGAGACTCTGAATATTGCATTAGAGTGCCAAGAAGCCAAAGCTAAAGGAAGAAACCAAGAAATCAAAGAGCTAAACAAAAAATTTCAAAAGGCAGCCCGGGACGACAAAGCAAGATACTATAATGAAATGTGCAGAGAGCTGGAGTCAGAAAATCAAAAGGGCCAAACTTGCTCAGCGTTTCTAAGCTGAAGGAGCTGAAAAACAAATTCAAGCCACGGGGGATAATACTTAAGGATACTTTGGGTAGAATGTTAAATGATCCAGGAAGTATCAAGAGAAGATGGAAGGAGTACATCGAGTCACTGTATCAGAAGGAATTGGCTGACAGGGAAGAATTTCATGAAATGACATATGAGCAAGAGCCTATGGTGATGAAGGAGGAAGTTCAAATTGCTCTGGAGGAATTGGCAAAAAACAAGGCTCCAGGAGTTGACGGCATACCAATTGACATATTTCAACAGACAGACACTGCCTTGGATGTGCTCACTAAGTTGTGCCAAGAAATCTGGAGAACAGCCAGCTGGCCCACTGACTGGAAAAGATCAATATTTATTCCCATTTCAAAGAAACGTGACCCAACAGAGTGCAGAAATTATTGAACAATATCATTAATATCACATGTAGACAAGATTCTGCTGAAAATTATTCAAAAGCATTTGGAACAATATGTCAACAGAGAACTGCCAGATGTGCAGGCTGGATTTAGAAGAGGTTGTGGTACTAGTGATATTATAGCTAATGTTAGATGGCTCTTGGCAGAAAGCAAAGAATACCAGAAGAATGTCTATCTGTGATTCATGGACTATGCAAAGGCTTTTGACTGTGTGGATCACAACAAGCTGTGGCTGACTCTAAGAAGAATAGGAATCCCAGAACATTTGATTGTGCTAATGTGAAACCTATACTTGGAGCAAGAGGCAGTCATCAGAACAGAGCAAGGAGAAACTACATGGTTCCAAAAAAAAATTAGGGAGTAATTTATAAAATTGTTGTTCCTGCATGCTGTGTTGTTGTTGTTGTTGTCATTGTTGTTGATTGTCCTTGAGGTGAGCACGACTCATAGTGACCATATGAACAAAAGTCCTGAAGCCCCCCTACAATGATCGGCATTTAACAAACTTGGTAAGGTTTCCAGGGGCATGTTATTTAGAAAGTGGACACCACTCCTGTTTCTAAAGTGCTGCATAGTACTCTTGAAATAATTTTGCAGTGGATCAAAGATTGTCAAATTATTCAAAGAAGAAAGTAATATATAGGGTTAATAGTCTACAGGACTCATAGTCTTGTCTATCCAGTTGAACTTGACAGGTCCTGCAACAACGACATGCCATCCTGATCAGGGCTGATAAGCCTTAACTTTATGGTGTTGCTGTGTGCCTCTTAGTCACAGCCAACTTATAGGGACTCTCCAGTGGGTTTTCAGAGACAGTAAATCACATGGGAGGAAATTGTCCATTGTTCTCCTGTGGACCAGCTCGCGGTTCCAAATCATGTGCCTTTGGGATTGTAGCACAGCTTCTTACCACTAGGCCACCAGAGCCCTCATAGGATAGAAGAAAATCATAGTATAGAACTCCCATTCTTAAAAAGCTCAGCTTTACTGGACCACCTAACAGTATTAGCCTGAGATATTCTTTAACCTGAAATCACTTTTTAACAAAATAACATATTGGCACACAAAATAAATGGTATTACTTGAAAGTGTGGTTAATAATTTAAACAAAATCTGTATGAAAAGAAAATTACTCTAAAGTAAAGATGAGAAGATAAGAAGGCAGGGAAACTAGAACACTGGAAACGGAACAAGGAGAACACAGAACACTGATGCATTGTACTAGTTTAACCAAAGTCATTGAAAAATTTGTGTAGAAATTATCAAATGGAAACCCAATTTTCTATGTAATCTTTCACTGAAAATTCAGTAAAACATTGCTTTATGAAAGGACCAAATATTTACTTTATTTTTATTGCTATTTTTATGAAAGTTTACAAAGATATTTCCTTTCATTCATTTATGCACGTTTTCCTCCCTATCCCTCCCCCAATTCCCTTCATGATGTCTGTCCTGTTCTGGATGTGTAACTGTCACACATGTAATGCCTAATTGCTCATTCTTTTCAGATTGTCTTATTCACCTATTTCAGTGCAGGGTTCCTTATTTATTCACTTTTTTTCTGCTCTCCACCCCCACCCCCTGACCCGGCATCCATTCTATTGTTATAGCAGTGACTGTATGAAGTATTTGTCCTTGTGTGTCTTATCGTTTTTTCCTGACTCATCCATGTTGTGTACTGTTTTATGAGGTCATTGTTTTTCAGAGAGATAGTTGCAAGGAGTTCTTTCTTTGCTACAATTATGGGAAGAGCTTGAAGCTGTTGGGTAAAGATTAAGTAATCTGAGTGCCCAGCATAAAGTCAACATCAAGTCAATTCTTTAATAAATCTATGGTTTTAGTCACATTCTTTCACTCTCCTGTTTGTTCCCAGTTACCAATTGGGGATATGATAGTGAATAAGATTGATAAGCCTACACTCATGGAGACAGATAGGCATTAATTATGTGAATAAACAGATAAGATAAGGCCTAATTGATCAAAGTGATAGTAAGGAAAGAAACAGTAAGTTAAGAAATGCCAGTGGTTCTTGCATAGTGAGTGTCAGGGTTACCTGGGGCACTGGCTAAAACACAGATTGCAGGGCATTACTCCAAGACTTGGACAAAGTGCTGGGTAGGACCTGAAATTCAGCACTTGTCACAAGTTCCCAGGTAATGAAAACACAAGAGATCCAAGAATCCTGCTCCAAGAATAAGTGTGATAAAAATTAGTAAAGGAAAAAATATATATGTTGTTGTTGTTAAGTGCCGTCGAGTCGCAGGCGACTCATAGCGACCCTATGAAGGAGAGTCCTTGATGCTTGGGCGCCTTTCATCCTCTCTCCAAGTTCATATGGTTTCCGGAGGCAAGCTATTATGGAAGTGGATGCCACTCCTCCTTCCACGTTTGTTTAATGGGGGAGCTCCACCCCACTCTCAGTCTGCATTGGGTAGCCAACCATTAACACATTTGACACATCCCTGTCACAGTGTTCAATATATATATATATAATCATTCTAAAAGGAATCCTAGAAGAAGATCCTACATCAAGTTAGGAGAAATGTAGAGCAAAACTAAAAAGCACTGGGGAAAAAGCTAGAGCTTACTGTGTCATAGAGACCAGTGGAACCCCCAAGACTGGCCCTGATAATTCAGAACAAGACTCACTCCTGTGGCTCAACTTTAGACCCATCAATACACAGACCTTAAGCATGAACATCAATACCAGCGAGACATTTTCTTCTTAGGACAATCAACCACATGAAGTCAAAAGATCAGTATTTGCTCAAAGATACTGCCCAAAAAGCAGGAAGAGGTAAGTAGAATGATAATGAAAATAAGAATTACAGTGAGATAGTGTGAAGAGTGATTACATTATGATTATTGTATATATGTTATGAAACTGAATGTGTATGAATGATTAAGTGAAAAACCAATCTGGTCTGAAGCTATTTTTCTGACACTAGATGGCACAGGACAGGACCTGGTTCAGATTTATTGTTCATAGAGTCGCTAGGATAAATCGTCCTTGACCCGATGACACCTAATTGCAGAGGGAGGAAGAGAGGCATTGCCTTGTTATTGCCCCCACTGAAGTAGAAATGCAGGGTTCCCACTTGATTTGTGTTGACACTTCAGGGAAAGGACTCCTCATAAGGTTTCTGGTTCCGCATGTGGCCTCAACTTCATATCATATGAGATGGCCTCATTATTATCCCAAACACAAAGTCCAGTGCCATTTAGTTTATTCCAATTGAGAGCCTCCATAGGGCTTCCAAAACTAATCAATACGGAAGCAAAATGCATCATCTTTTTTCCTGAGGGGACACTGGTGGATTTGAACCTCCAAACTTCTGGATAGAGGTTATACTTAATAATTATGTCTCCAAGGTTCTGTCATTATCAGCCAGTGGTCCTAAATGTTCAGCTCCTTACTTGGCCATTTCAGACACCACCTTGGAAAGAATGTTGGGGATCCCTCAGTGCTGCTGTGGGTGGTGGGCATGGTGGGTTTTGGCTGCAGTACAGCAGTTCTGTTCTAAACATTTTATGTCTTGCTAGGCTGCCCGTTTGCTGGCTTTGTGGCTGGAGACAGCAAGCTTGTTTTGTCTGCTCCTGTTGAGGCGTTCCTAGTTCTAAGTCTGGCACATACGAGGCAAACAGAAAATTCAGGGAACTCACAGATGTGTTGCTTCTCATGTCCTGAGTTTTCAAGTCACTCTGTCTTCTCCTCTACATCTTCCAGAGTCTTCTTATGTTTGTTTTATATATAACATCCAGAGTTTTGTGTTATACTTAGTAGGAAAGATAGAGAAACATATGCCTATTTCATCTTCTTGGAAGCAGATGCCTGAATGGGATTGATCTGACTTTTATTATCACTCTTTTGAGAACACATTGCATTATACACCTTGCATCATATGCTAGCTGGGGGGAAAAAATTCATCACCGGTTCAATTTGACTCTCTGCCTACTCTATGCTTCGCTTGAAAGCAGTTGGATTTGGTGAAAGAAAAACCCACAAGCACACTGACTGGTCTGTTTGTTGGATGACCGTGTGTACTGTTTTTATTTGTCCTTATTATTGCCCAACTCTTGGAACATTTCGCTGGTCCGTTCTGTATTTCCACCCCACCTTTGCTCGTTCATTCTCACACAAGATAATGATTTCACATAATTTTTTTTTCCTGTCAACTCTCCAACACCTCTTCTCCCATACTCATTTTCAGCTGATGACCTTTCTACCTATATAACTGAGAAATTGAAGCAATCTAAGGAGAGGCTTCATAAATTTTTCACTCCACATATCTCAGAGTGCCTCTACTTACAAGTTCTAACTATTGCTATAAATTAATTACCTGGCGTTCTCAGTCTGTATTAGTCATATATTGCTACATAGCAAATATGTACAGTCCCCAAAATCTTTCCACTCTTCCACCAAAATTGGGCTTCCCCCCCCAAAAAAATAGCTCATGAAAACTGTTTTTGTCAATGTCACCAACGACCTCAGTATTGTTAAATCCAACAAGCAATCCATACAGTGATCACTCTTTCTTCTTTCAATCTTTTTTTTTTAATGTGTCTCCACTTTCATTTTCTTCATATGACTTCCAGATTGCCACAATCCCACTGGCTTCTTCTTCTCAGTCTCCTATACCGGTTGTTCTTCTCTTCAACTTATTAATGCTGCAACACTTCAGTTCTTGGACCTTGTTATTATTGTTGTTATTAAGTGCCTATAGTATAACTCATAGTGACCTTATGAACCCTACATATTCAGTACCACCCTCATGGTCTTTGACACACTTTGACAAAGACATGGTTTTTGTCTCTTTCACTGACCCTGCACCTTTCCAAGCATGACGCCCCTCTCCAAGGAAGAGCCTCGCCTAGCAATATGCCCCATGAAAGTGAGATGAACCTTTCTCGGACTCTTATTCTTACTTACTTAATGAGCCCATGCAATCTCATGGCTTTAAATAACACCCATAAATCCACAACCTACAAATTTTTGTCTGCTGTGAAGACCTAGCATCTGAACACTTCATTCATTTTCTAACTGCTTACTCTACACCTGAAAACAAAAAAAAAAATCCCCTCAATGTCATCAAGTCAGAACCAGCTCAGAGCTGTCCCTCTGTTGGGTTTTCAGAGGCTGTAATTTCCACAGGTAAATTGCCCATCTTTCTCCCATGGAGCAGCTAGTAGATTTGGTAATGGTCACCCATGGTGGACAGTGCTTGCTGGAACTTTCTGACTAAAACAAGCCTGGAAGCAAGAGTGGCATCCACTTCCAAAATGGCTTGCCTCCAGAAACTCTATGAACAGTGCTCATGCCTTTCATTCATAGGGTTGCTCTGAGTTGTCTACGACTCGACAGCACCAAACAACAACCACCTTTGGGTTAGCAGGACAACTCTTTACCCACAAGTTCACACTATTCAATCCTCTTTGTCTAGTGTTTGTGGAAGCTATAGTTCATGTGGCCAATTAGATTTCTGGATTAATCATTTCCTTGGATCTTTGATTTTCTTCACTCTTTCTTGTTTCAAATAGTAATAGTTTTATTAATTGACTTTGGCAAAAGTGTAGATGGAGAAGTACAAACACATTTTCTATTATGACACATGTAATTATTAAGGAGTTCTGGTGGTGTAGTATTACTAATTAAAGACCATGTGTCTCCGGTGACTCAAATCCATCAGTGGCTCCACTCATAGGGGGATATGAGCCGTCTCCTCTTCTTGTGATTTACAGCCTCAGAAACCCACTGCACTCCATGGCACAGTGTTGAGTTATATATAATAAGTATATAAAATATATATCGTATGTTACTTCATAATATATTTTATTCTAAATCACGGAAATTAATAAAAGGATAACTACTAGGTTTCATTTCAATAGTTCAGTGAATGGTGGAGTTATTTTCTCAAGTAGGTCAAAGTCAGGGGGAAAAGAAATCTGGTGAGAGTAATCAAGAGCTTTTATTTGAAAATATTCATTGAAGAGGAGTTAGAGTCAGAAAATCAAAAGAGCCGAACTCGCTCAGCATTTCTTAAGCTCAAGGAACTGAAGAACAAATTCAAAACTCGAGTTGCTATAATCAAAGATGCGTTAGGCAGAATATTAAATGATCCAGGAAGTATTAAAAGAAGATGGAAAGAATATACTGAGTCACTGTATCAAAAAGAATTGGCAAACACAGAAGAATTTAATGAAACAACATATGAGCAAGAACCTATGGTGATGAAGGAAGAAGTTCAAGCTGCTTTGAAGGAAATAGCAAAAAATAAGGCCCCAGGAATAGATGGTATACCAATTGACATATTTCAGCTAACAGATGCTGCCCTGGATGTGCTCACCAAGTTGTGCCAAGAAATCTAGAGAACAAGCACCTGGCCAACTGACTGGAAGAGATCTTTATTTGTTCCCATCCCAAAGAAGGGTGACCCAACAGAGTGTGGAAACTATAGAACAATATCATTAATTTCACATGCAAGCAAGATTCTACTGAAGATTATCCAAAAACGACTGGACCAGCACATAAGCAGAGAACTGCCAGAAATCCAGGCTGGGTTTAGAAGGGGTCGTGGTACTAGGGATATTGTAGCTAATGTTAGATGAATCTTAGCTGAAAGCAGGGAATACCAGAGGAATGTATATCTGTGTTTCATTGATTATGCAAACGCATTTGACTGTGTGGATCATAACAAACTGTGGCTGACTCTCAGAATAATGGGAGTCCCAGAACACTTGGTTGTGCTAATGAGAAACCTATACTTGGACCAAGAGGTAGTCCTCAGAACAGAGCAAAGAAACACTGCCTGGTTCAAAATCAGGAAGGGCGTGCACCAGGGATGTGTCCTTCCTGTCTCCACACCTTTTCAACCTGTATGCAGAACAGATTATCCGGGAGGCTAGGCTCTATGAGGAGAAATGTGGGGTCAAGATTGGTGGAAGATCCATCAACAATCTGCGATATACAGGTGATACAACCCTGCTTGCTGAAACTGAGGAGGACCTGAAGCGCTTGCTGCAGAGGGTCAAGGACTGCAGTCTCCAATATGGAGTAAGGCTCAATGTCAAGAAAACAAAGATTCTCACCACTGGATCAATTGGCAGCATCAGGATGGATGGTGTAGAGATTGAGATTGTTCACAGCTTTAGTTTGCTTGGCTCCACAGTCAGCACTCTTGGTACCAATAGCCAGGAAATTAAAAGGTGCATTGCCATGGGAAAGTCTGCTGTTAGGGACCTCTCCAAAGTACTGAAGAGCAATGGTGTGTCTTTGGAGACTAAGTTGTGTCTGATACAGGCCATGGTCTTTGCTATCACTTGTTATGCATCAGAGAGTTGGACAATGACAAAGGAGGATAGAAGGAGAATTGATGTCTTTGAGCTGTGGTGCTTGAGAAGAGTATTGAGAATACCATGGACTGCTAGGAAAACAAACAGATTCATCCTGGAAAGGGTCAAACCAGGTGGCTCCTTGGAGGCAAGGATTCTGAGGCTCTGTCTAACATACTTTGGACATGTTGCAAGGAGGGACAGGTCCTTGGAGAGGGACATAATGCTTGGTAGGGTGGAGGGCAGGTGCGGAAGGGGAAGACCCCCTATGAGGTGGATTGATTCAGTAATTGAGGTAATCGGGATGGGTGTATCAGAGATGGTGCGATTGGCACAGGACAGAGCAGAGCTTAGGGTTCTTGTACATAGGGTCACTATGAGTCGCAAATGACTCGACGGCACATAACAACAACAACGTGGCCTTTGAAAATCTGTCAGTTTTGAGTCAGTTCTGATTCACCAGTACACAATAGCAACAGCAGGAAATTCTGGCTGTCTTGTGGGTATGGAGTTGCACTGCCAATAGTAAAGGTAAGTGGTTCAAATCCACTGGCTGCTCCAAGAGAGAAAGATGGGAAAATTTCTTTGCTAATTCTCAACCTCTGAAAAGCCACTGGAGGGTCAACTATGAGTCAGTTTTTACTTGATGGCACATAACAACAGCAATAATAACTCACTCTCCATATTTAGGTGTCATGTGGATGGACAGTTAGTCACATACATGTGGTAATGATGAACAAAATTTGACCTCAGATACACAATGTAGAGTTATGAGTACATGGTAAGTATTAAACTGGATTTTATCACCAGGGAATGTAGATAACAGCCAACATGGAGCCATGTATGATGAATGGAGGAGGGGAAGAAATTAGCAACAAGACTGAGAAGGAAAAGTGAAGAAAATGTTGCATCATTGAAGCAGGAGAGCAGATCATTGTAAGGAGATAAATACTTAACATTCCAGAATCCCAGTCTTCTAAGAAAGAGGAGAATATAAGTAGATATTTCCTATGGTATTTAGAAATATTAAATAATATATGTGAATGCCTGTATAGTGACCTGTCATTCTAGGGTTACGATCAGTTCCCTCCTTTAAGGTGTTCAGTTACAACACCCATGAGAGGATAGAATATGCCAAGAAACCTTCTTATATTCCACTGGTCTGTGATGACTCAGTATTGCAAATAGCCAGTTGTCTGGGAAAATATTTATACAGGATGAATAGAACAAATATTGATTTTGTTGTGTCCTGGTATCCATTTAACTCAAGGGCAAGGGAGAATCAGTCTATGAATTTTAGAAACAGTAAATGCTGTTCATATTTTCAAGTTTGTATTTAGTAAGGAATAAATTAATGCTTGTTTGATGAATCAGTGAATGGATGAATCAAGTAAAATGAAATGATGTAATGTCTATGCCAGAGAAGCATTAAGGAATTTTCAAAGTGTATATGTGTGTTAATTATTCAAAGATAGTTAATATAATTGGTTCCAGAATGATGCTGTGGAGTCAATATTTCAGAATACTACTTCTTGTTCTAAGACTACAGAGTACAAACTGAACTACTGAGCAGGAAAGAGATACCACTATAGAAACTAACAAACTTAAGATAAAGAAGATTGTGAATTTAAAAGATGTGTTCTCCATGATGGTTCACATTAAGTGCTCAACTAGCCAAAAGCTTGGCAATATGAACCCACCTAGAGATGCCTCTTGTTCATACAGTCCCTATGAGTCATACTCAACGTATCAGCACTTAACAACAACAAGCGGTGCCTCTATGTTAGCAGCAGAACCTGCTTATCAACTATACCACCAGAAGTTTAAATCCACTAGCAAGTCCTCAAAAGAAAGAAGTCTCATTCAATTCAGATTTACCAGATCAGAAATGTGATGGAGGGTCACTGTACATCAGAATGAACTTGATGGCAGTGAGTTTGAGTGTTCTTTTTTAGTTTGAGAGGCATCTCAAGGAGCCCTGGTGGTGTAGTATATGTAATGTTTTTGTCTATGAATTAAAAAAGGCCAGTGGTTCAAATCCACCAGCCACACTGTAGGAGAAAGATGGGTCTTCTACTCCTTTGAAGATTTACAGCCTCAGAAACCCAATGGAAGGTGGCTGTGAATCAACTCAACTTGATGGCAGTGGATTTTTCTCTTTTTTAGAATCACCTTAGAAGATAGGCCTGCTGACCTACATTTGAAATGTCGCACCCTTGAAAAGACTCTATAGAGTAGTTCCATTCCACACCCATGAGGTTACTGTGAGTCAGAAATGGCTTGATGACAGCTAACAGCAACAACAGCTCTGCTCTCTAGACAATGAATTGAGGGCATAATTGAGGTAGGTGTGTCAGAGACAATACAATTGGCAAAGGATAGAGCAGTGTTTAAAACTGTTGTACATAGGGTCTCTATGAGTCACAGGAGACTCAATGGCACATAACAAAAACAACAACAACATCTTCTTTCTATTTTAAAGCCAAGATCAGCTGCTGGGAAGGTCTCAAGCAGTAATCAGACCTATAGATGTCTGTGGGTTAGTTTGTTTGCCCACACAGGCAAGGTAAATACATGTCTTTGGTCCAAACAGAACAAGTTCACATTTATATTAGAAAAGCTTTACCCACTTAGACTCATGTAAATGTAAGGTAAAGTGGGGAAAATCAAGGAACTGTAATTTGAGGTGAGAAGAGTAGTGGAGCCTGGGGTATGTATAGACATTCCTAGTTCCCAGAAGGAGATGTTGGTGGCTTATCTGTTGGTGGCTTTGTCTTCTTCTCCCCCTCCTGCCTTTTGCTATCGTGAAGCTGACTTTAAAACTGTCCTGGCCAGATCAAAAGTGGCAAAGGGTGTAACTATGACCCATCACGCAAAACTGCTTCAATATATGGAGTACCAGATAGGTAAGCTCTATTCAGGAGTACTAAATTTATCAACCTCCTTTTCCTTTGGCTGCTGAGGGACTGATGTTCACACTTGGAGAGGCATGGTTGAACGGTTATATGACCTAATTTTAAATTGTTTTTAAACAGCAAGAAATGTACACAGGCCTGAGAATCCATCTTGCAGCCGCCTAGAGCCATGTTTCCTTAATTACTCTTTTACACAGCGTCCCTGGAAAGTCATCCATTTCTCCAACAGAGGGAGCAAGGACTTCTAGGAGGAAGTGTTCCATTGCCCACTGAACACGTATTGGAGGCCCTGTTTTGCAATTTGAAAATCTTCAATCTGTTGCACCCTTTAAATCTTGGCTGGTGAAGACACAGCCTAACAGATCGTGTTCCCAGACTGCTGCTGGCGTTACTGATAAAATGAAGGCTCCAGTGGAATGAAGGCCATATTGCTGGGGTGTGGGATTCAAGCAGACCTGGGCAAAATTTTAATGTTTGTTAAATGGAAAGGGAAATAAGATTCTATCCTCCAGTGCCCAGTAAAAACTGAGTGATGGTCCTGCCATGCTTTAAAGGAAGAGCAAATCATAGTTCAATTTCATTTGTTCCCTAGAGAAAGAAATTGAAAGTAGAAAAGAAACTTTCATTAGGACCAAGTGTTTCTGTTGCTGGCTCTTCCCTTCAACCTACTGGAGCCAGTGCAAAAAGAGATGCTGGTCATTCTTAACTTTTACACATTGCCTACGGGAGGAACTGTGTTTCTGTTTTTATTTGAATTATGTTCCCCGAAACAACCGGAACTTCTAACTCCATAGAAATGAAAGCTTATTCAGAGATACAGGTTCGCCTTAATGCTCTAGTTTTTGTTGTTGATTGCCTTCGAGTAGAGCACGACTCATAGAAACCCTATGAACAAAAGGCCTGAAACCCCTCTAAAACTATCAACACTTATCAAAGTTCACAGAGTGGCATGTTGTTTAGGAAGTGGATGCCACTCCAATATGTAGCTCAGAGGATGGAAGCTGGCAGAAACTAAGGTCAAAAAACATGTTAGGCTGTCAGAATTAGAGCTCAGGTTTAAAAGGGGTAATTGGTCTCTGGACCAAAGCTAGGTTGTAGTGAAATAACATTTGTAATAGCGGAGTAAAAGCTTATTCTCATTAAGCACTAGCTATGTACAAGGCATTGTGCCAAAGTATGTGATTCAGATGGTTTCACTTTATTTACTAAGTATTAGCTGTTGTATTGTCTCTGTTTTACAGTTGAAGAAACGGAGACTTAAATAGGTTAAGAAGTTTGCCTGAAATTGCTCCTGGAGTGTGTGTGGGATCCAGGACTCCAATCGAGAAACTCTGACCCCAGCGATTGACCTGTCAACAAATGTGTTAGATCAGGTCTCTGGGACTCAGCAGCTGAGTTCCTAAATTGAGCTGTGATGATGGCATCTTTCTCTTCTCTTTCTGGCTGTACTTTTGCAGGCCTGGCCATCACCCAAGCTTGAAAGCTGAAAATGGCAGAACAGAGACAAGAGGTCAGCAAGGAGAGTAAGGTAGACAGGAAAGAGACAGCTGGTGCCAGGCCCAGGAGAAGAAACACCAGGCTGCGAGGAACATGACAGCTGACAGGAAGGAGGAAAACACACCTCGTGTCCCAAGCTGGCTCTTCAGAAATCTGTTCACTTTAGCTGGAGAGAAATGTAATCCCTTTCTCTACACTTATCCCCAAACGTTGCAGCAGCAAGAAGTCAAAAGAACCCAGCCGTAGAGAGTATTAGCCAAATAGTGGATCAAAACTCATATTCTTAAGAAGTCTGCCTAAGATTTTAATTTGAATTGATATTTTTGGGCACAGTGTAGAAAAATGGACAGGAAACTTCCCTTTCTGTGTTACTATTTGTTAATTCCATCAAATGTTTGAGGGACTATCCACTGAAAGAGAATATCAATGGGTTTATTCTGGGTGGATTCTGGAAGGAAAGCATGAGGCCTATCACTAAGGTGTGCCTGATTCAAGCCATGGTCTTTGCAATTACTTGCTATGTATCAGAGAGTTAGACAATGATTAAGGATGATAAAAGAAATATTGGTACATTTGAGTCGTGGTGCTGGAGAAGAGTATTGAACATACTGTGGACTGCCAAAAAAACAAGTCTGTCCTAGAGAGGGTGAAACCATGTTTTCATTGGAGGATTTTGATGCTTTGTCTCACATACTTTGGGCACATGGCCAGAAGGGACATCATGCTCGGAAGGGTGGAGGGACAGTACAAGAGAGGAAGACTCCGGATTAGATGGATTGACACAGTAACTGAGGCAATGGGGGGCAGGTGTGTCAGTCAGTGAGATTGGCTCAGGATAGTACAGGGTTCAGAGCTATTGTACGTAGTGTCGCTATGAGTCGCAAGCAACTGGATGGCAGATAACAACATCACTTTCTCTCGCTCATTACCACCAGAACCAACTCATAGCTGCCCTTCCTCAAGCAGGTTTTTGGAAGCTGGCAATTGCATGGGAATGGATTGCCCATCTTTCTCCCTTGGAGCTGTGAGTGGATTTGAACTGCCAGATAGGTGCTGTCTTTAAATTAGCAGGGCAGCTCCCAACTGACTACACCACCAGAGCTCCCTATGAGGACTAGAAGTGAATATAACTTTTGATTCATGGTGACTCTACATGTGTCAGACTCAAATTGGGCTCCACAGGATTTTCAATGGCTCATTCATCAGTAGATGTGCAGGCTTTTCTCTCATGGGGTGTCTCTGAGTAGACACCTATGGTCAACATTTTGGTTAGCGGCCAAGCAACATTAATCATTTGCGCCACCCCGGGACTCCAGATAAACAGTACCAAGAGGCAGGATTCCAACAAGTAAAGAGATCCATCAGTCCTAGAGCCAAGTTCGCAAAGCAGCTCTCTACAGAGCAGAGCGAAGCAGTAAGCCAGATCACTGGGCCAGACATGGCTGCGCATTATAAACCCCTGGGAAGGTTTTATAAATGCTGATGTCTTGGCCCCACTCCCAGACATCCTTATTTAAGTGATTTGGGATGAGCCCTGGCTTTGGGGTGGGGAAATCTTTAAAAGCTCCCTAGATGATTCCACAGTGCAGCAAAATTTGAGAAGTTCTGAGGTAAATGCCTTATCAGAGATTCTGGAGAGCAGATCGTCACTTCGAGTGGGTGGCTGGTGCAGTTCATCTCTAAAGTCTCTCTTGAATGTCAAGATCTGCAGTTGCTAACTGAAGTCCTTCACCATATGTTTGTTCACGATGGTTATTGATGGCTTTATGATCAATTCTTAGTCAAAGAGGGTTGCAATGTTTTACACTTAGCAAAGTAGCAAGTTGTAAGCAACAAAAGACCACATCCACTCTATTGGATTCCTGTCTCTTCAAAATTATGTTCAAGGAAAAGAAGCAAAGAAATACCTGGTAAATTTAGAATGCTATTAATCCTGAACACCCTTTCTCTCCCAGCCCTGTACACCAGCACACTGGAACATAAAGAGCTTTCAGAGACTAATAATAACAGCTTATATATATTTACATCTTGAACAGCCAATTTAATTCTTTCAAGGGCGGGGGGGAAGAGATGTTGGAGTTAAGAGAATATTCCAGAAGGGGAAAAAGAGCTTGGTGGATGTGACTGCCAGCTGGAAAACAGAGGAACAGAGAAGAGCTGCTTCGGTTTCCACTTGCTATTCTCGCCAACACCTATCATTTATGTCAGTCCGAGATGTAAGTATTGTATTTGGCAGAAACCATCAGAAACCGTTCAAACCGCAGTCTGAATTTCACAGCCTGACCTGAAGTCATCCCACAAAGGGATTCACAATTGCGATTGCCAGTGGGCTATTTAAAGACGGAAGTGCAAGGCTGGTATCAAGACCAGGAGGCAATATAGGCTTCCAGGAAGTGGTGTAGGCTCCAGGAGTTCCCCTCTGGGAACAAATCCTTTGATCTCAGCTCATGATCCAGCAGTGTGGCTTTGGAGGAAAGATGTCTCCCTGGAGTTTCAGCAACCTTAGAAGTTAGGCAAATTCAGAAACACTGACTAACTTCAGAAGGGGCCATTGGGAAGCAGGGACAGGCTCCTAATGGGCTGCTGCATTAGGAGACCAAGCTGGAACGAAAACGTATTTTCATAATCTTAAAATAGGAGTCCCAGAACTTTTAACTTGATACAGCTTTGCGGTTTCTGCTGCAGGAAAGAACTGAGAGACTTCAGATCTCCAGGGGAGCTAGTCAGCACCGAGTCTACAGGAAAGTACTTCAGCTCAATGTCTGAGATCCTGGGCCTCCTTCACTTCATAAAAATAAATAAAAATAAAAATAAAAAATAATAAATAAAATGTAGAAGAAAATACATTATTCCTCTGTGAGTTAAGAATTTTAACACGTCGACGTGCACTCATTGCTGACCCTGCAGTGGGTTTTCAGAGGCTGTAAATCACACAGGAGATTGTCCATGTGTCTCCTGAGGAGCAAGTGGATTCAATCCACATGGCTTTGGGTTGGCGAAGTGAGTTCTCACCACCAGATGGAAAATCCATTTCACACTATGTTAGACCAGTCAGGCAGCTCTAGTTAGGGCAGAACGGGTTGGCAAATAGACAACTTCTTTATGTATCATGGGGAAACAACTTGGAAAACGCCAGAGCCCATGGAGAAGAAGGGTTCTTGGAAAAAGTAACAGGACCTGGCCTTTGAAGTGACCAAGCATATGGGAGAGTTCATCTCTGTAGCCTCTCAAAGTATTGAAGTCAGGGCACAGAGAACCTCTGGCAGATAACAATATGATCCTTGTTGAACCATCTACCAGTATGGGATCCAGTAACAACTAGAAAGCCCAAGGGAGACTGGGAATGGAAAATAAGAAAAATCAAAATCCAGTCTAAATTAGTGTTACTTGCTCTACAAAGCCCCCTTTGCTCTCCCCTGCATAACCTTCACGTCTGTCCCCAGAATTCTTGGTGCCTTCTCTGTTATCCACAACATCTTGTACTCTCCTCCCTAGTACCATTTCCCTAACTGTCTTTCAATGTTTAATTCAAGTATTGTTTTCCCTCACTGATCTGTGAGCTCCCCAAGGAGCAGGGATAATGCCTTTAAGCATCTTCAAATCCCCAGAACCAGCTTGTACCAGCCACACAGCAAGCTCAATGAATAATGACTCTTAGGAGGCATATGAAAGTGCCATCTTTTAGGTTGTGAATGGTCAAATACAATCAATTTCATGTGGTTCAACTGATTACTGTAAGTATTTTCAGTCTTTCCCCAAGCAGCTCAAAATACTTTACAAGCGCTGTGTAATTAATGCTATGGAAATTCCTGTAGGAGTGTGTGAGAAACCACGATCATCGTTTTAGAGATGACTCAGTACGTCAGTGGCAGAAGTGGAACTAGAACTAGATTGTCTTTTAGTCATTCTGGAGTCCATGGTACTAGATTCATAGAATCCTGGAACAACAAAGGAATCCAAAGAATCACCCACCTCACAGCTCCAGGCAGCAGGACACGTGCATCATCCTTAAATGGTTTTCTGCCTTTCCCATCATTTGTCCAAAGCTGAAGATGATACACTCTCTCACAGTAATAATTTCCTGTTTCCCTCTTATACCCTCACCAGGCAAGTCCATTTCTAACCACCTCCCTCCTGCTGCTATATGTCAATTTCTGACTTTATGGAGATAAAGCAGCTATGATGTACCCAGCTTATAATAACTCTCTCACTACTTATTCTCCTCTCCACTTTGTTTCACTCCTGAAAAAAATAAATAAGTATCCCTTCTCTTTCAAATTCTGTTCGTAGGTCTTTAACATCATTTTAATCAAAAGAATCTTCTAGAACAACATTTTCCAGTTTAACCAGGCCACATTAAAAGTGGAATATCCATTAACGTCCTCCTGACCTAATGTTTAGTGGGATGAAATTTGAGGAACAGGGCTCCATGGTGTTTGCACATTTCTTTTTTTCAAATATTAAGATAAAAACTCCTTGTAAGAGTATCACTTGGGCCACGTGTACCATAAAGATGGCTCCCCAGCCTTTGCAAGGTCAGCTTTCTGTTCACATATTCATTATTGCCATTGTCTTCTTAACCACAGACTCCTAATGCCACCTCAGACTCAGATTACACTTGTGCTTTAAAAGCCTTGAATAATTATTGAGCATTTAACCCTTGTCTTGAATAGTAATTGAGTTTTTATTTTATTTATTGCATATCCTAACTTGATTGGGCTCTGGCTATTATTTTTTTCCCTCTCATTCTTTTCAACCATTTTAAATTTTGCTTTTCTGAAATCTTAGCATCCACCTCCTCCCTGTCACCTGGGCCCTTCTGCCCTGTAGGTCGGTGCTATCTGCAGATTTTATTAGGATGCTATTATATATGCCACCTCCAAAGTCAATTTTATTTTATTTTTAAATATTAAGTAACTCAAGTGGGAAGTTTCCTGGTAAATTTCAGCAGGCACTTACAGCATGTTGTCTCCATGTTTAACCCTATACTGGGCACTGTGAGCACATTCTAGGTTCATGATCACCATGTTGTTGTTGTTGTTAGGTGCAACTGAATCAAGTACTACTCATAGCGTCCTTATGAACTAAAGATCTGAACCCAGTCCTGTCCTGTGCCATCCTCACACTTCCTGACACTTAAGAGCCCAATACAGCAATCACTGTGTCAATCCACCTAGTGGAAGGTCTTCCTCTCCTTCGCTGACAACTCTTCCCAATATCATGTTCCTCGCACCTCCTAGCAATATGTCCAAAGTATGTGAGGTGAAGCCTCATCATGCTTGCCTCCAAAGAGCACCCCGGCTGCACCGTCTCCAAGACATACTTGTTAATTCTCTTAGCTGTCCATGAGATGTTCAGTGCTCTTCTCCAACACCACAGCTCAAAAGCATCTATTTCTTTTCTGTCATCCTTATTCATTGTCCAGGTCTCAGATGCATAGCTAGTAAACGGAAAGAGTATGGCCTGAATCAGATGCACCTAAGTCCTCAAAATGACATCATTAGTCCTCACTAATTTGGAAAGGTCCTTAACTGCAGATTTTCCCAGTGCAATGCATCTCTTTATTTCCTGACTGCTGGTATCAAGACTGTTAATTGTGGATCCAAGTAAGATGAAGCTGTTGACAGTTTCAAACTCCTCTCCATCCATCATGACACTGCCTATCAGTCCAGAGGCAAGAATCTTTGTTTTCTTGATATTGAGATGCAATACTTACTGAAGGCTGCATACCTGGGTCTTATGCAAGAAGTGTTTCAAGTCCTCCTCTCTTTCAGCAAGTAAGGTTGTGTCATCTGCATAACACAGTTTATTGTTGAGTCTCCCTCCAATCTTCATGCCACATTCTTCTACACAGAGTCCAGTTTCTCTAATAATTTGCTCAGCATGTAGATTAAACAGGTATAGAGATAGAATACAACTCTGTTGCACTCCCTTCCCAGTTCCAAACCATGCAGTACTCCCCTGCTCCATTCATACAACAGCCTCCTCTTCCAGGTATAGGTTCCTCATGAGCACAATCAAGTGCTCCAGCATTCCCATTCTTCTCAATGTCAGCCACAACTTGTCATGATTCACACAGTCAAATGCCTTTGAATAGTGAATAAAGCACAAATAGACAGTCTTATAGTATTCCTTACTTCCAGCCAGGATCCATCTGACATAAGCAATGATGGTGCCATGATCTCCTCTAAATCTCACTTGAAATTCTGTTCATTCTCTGTCTATGCACTGTTCCGGTGCTTTGGAAGAGGTCCATATTTGTTCCCATTCCCAAGAAGGATGAGCCAACTGAATGTGGAAATTATCAAACAATATCACTGATAACACATGCAAGCAAAATACTGCTGAAGATCATTCAAAAAAGGCTGGAACAGTCATAGATGATGACCGTGGAGAGGTATAATAACCAGTGTGCTCTGGTGGCATAGTCCATAGGGGGTTGCGCTGCTAACACAAAAGCCATGCCTCTCTAACAATCCAGATCTACTATCAGGAAAAAGACAAGCAATCTTCTTTCCTGAGATTTACATCCTTGGAAACTCAGCAGACGGTTTAAATGCGTTATAAGTGGGTTTTGACTTGACAGCAGTGAGACAAAATAGAGTAGCTCATTAATACAAGTAGTTCACAACCAAAAAGCTCACCGCCATACCCGCTCAGGACAATCCCTCATCTGGTTCTGGAGGCTCAAAATCTTTATAAGAAGAGACTGCCTCTCTTTCTCCTACAAAGCAGCTGGTAGATTTGAACCACAAACCATTCAGTTATTAGTCCAACATGTTATACACTAGACAAGGGCTTCTGGCAATAGAAAGTGTTATGTGATCAAATATATAAAGTAAGTTCAATAGAAGTCCTAAAAATAAGAATATCAAGATTGAAGTTGATTCATGATAGGAAAAGTTGAGAAAATTTAGGTGTTTAAAGTAGACTGCAGAGATGTTAAAACAGATTACAGAAGAAGAGCAGATGTAAATATGATCATTAATCATTTCCTGCTTTGAGTGGATCAAAATTTGGCTTTTAAGTCAGTTGTAGTTCCTGTTGTCTTGTATCATCATTAGGGAGCCTGGCATCCACAGCTGGTTTACAACTACAGTGTGGCAGGAATCATAATGAATTAGTCTTGGAGTACACAGTGATTTTAAGAGTTTCTGGCTCTCAGCTGGTGCTCAATGAGTATGTATTTTTGTAAAAACAAAACAAAACACCGAAAACCTTGTTTGAGCAAAAAAATGAAGATATCAGAAAAGGTGAATGAATTTAGGTCATGAAGGATACTGAACGGGAACTAAGCTGTGTAAACTTCATGATCAGAGTAATTGTAGTCTAGGTGTCCAAGTGGCAGGTGAAATTTGAAGAATTAATCCGTCAACATAAAATGAATTAATGAAAAGTAAAAGAGGAACTACTAGAAGGAGGCATTTTTACCCATTTCTCTACCTGTCATTCTATCTCTAGCCTTCCCATTTTGTTCAAGCTTCTACAAAGAACAGTCCATGCTTGACATCTCATTGTCTTCACTTCTTAATTCTTCAGCTCATTGGATAAATTTATAGTTTAATTTAAATGTAAATGTTTAATTTAAAGTTAAAAAGTGACAAGACACTAATCTATACTCCATTCTCATTTCACAGTATTTGACTACACTGTCTCTCTATAAAATTTAACATTATTACTATTTTACCCTTTGTTATTGTAATTTTTAGGTGCCGTCAAGTTATAACCAAAAAAAAAAAAAAAAACCAACCCAACAAACCCTTCAAACTCATTGCCATTGTGTCAGAACCGACTCTTCAATGTTTTTGGCAACTGTAAATGGCATGAGAGGAGGTTGCCAATCTTTCTCCCAGAGGGTATCCTGTGGATTTGAACCTGTAGAGTCACCATCTTTGGGTTAGCAGTGCAGCTCCCTTTGGAGTGTGCCACCAGAACAATCATACATGCAGCAAAACAAAACTCAGCTTGATTTGTGCCACCTTTATGATCTCTGCTGTGTTTATACCTCTTGTCAGTCACTGTGCGGTCCGTCTCATTGAGTGTCTCTCTCTCTCTTTGCTTAACCACTAGTCATCCAAGCATAATGTCTTTTTCTAGGAACTAAACCTTCCTGATAACATGCCCAACGTATGGGAGATAATATTTCACCATCATTGCATCAGAAAAGCACTCTGATTTCACTTCTTCCAAGACAGATTTGTTCATTTTTTTTCGTTAGTTCGTTTTACATGCACTATATTCGCCAATACCACAATTCAGAGGTATCACTTCTTCTTTGGCTTTTCTTATTCATTGTCCAACTTTCATATGTATATGGAACAGTTGAAAATACTGTGGCTTGGGTTGGGCACACCTTAGTCTTTAAAATAATATCTTTGCCCTTTGTTGTTGTTGTTGATTGCCGTTGAGTCAAGGTCAACTCATAGTGATTCTGTGAACAAAAGACCTAATGCCTTTCTATAGCTATCATTGTTTCTCCAAGTTCATAGAGTTTCTAGAGGCATGCGGATTAGGATTTGGATGCCACTCCTGCTTCCCAACCTGTTTTACAGCTGGGAGCTCCACCAAACACTGTCCACAAAAGGAAACCATTATGGTATTTGATATTCCCATGGCGCAAGGTTCAGCATTAAAGCAAACCCAGGTTTCCTCATACAGCACATTGACAGAGTGACGTGCAAAGTGGAAGAATGTCCCTCCAGATATAACAGCACTAGACTCATTTAGCAGTGGTTAAGTATCGTCAAGTCGAGTATGACTCAGAGGAAGCTTTGCACAAAAGACCTGAACCCTGTTCTATAATTAACATCATTTCTGTACCTTTATAGAGAGTTTGTAGAGTTTCCAGAGGCATCTAGTTTATGAAGTGGGTGCCACTCCTGCTTCCCAACATGAATCAATCTGGAAGCTCATCCAACCATTGTACATAGTGGTAAACATTATGATATTTGACACAACTATGTAATAGTGTTCAGCATCACAGCTACTCTAACAACTGTTCAGGACAGCAAATAGACAAATGATTGCTGTGTCTTTTATTTTTTTATTTTATTTTAATAATTTTAATGAACATTTACAGAGATTTTGGATTTCCATTCATTCATTGTTGCATTTTTCTCCCTGCCCAGCCCTCCCCCTTCCCAGTTTGATCCTCTCTTTGAAAAGTAAAATTCTGGTTGCTGTGTTTTGTAAAGAATATTCTTTTAAAATTAATAAATTTGGCCCAAGAGTCACAGGATTTTAAAGCCACACCCTCAGGCAGGCCTTACCCTTAGTCTAACTCTCAAGGGCCACCCACTTTTGAGGGGAAAAAAGAACAGTAACACACAAAAAAAGGACCCCAGAAACTTCCCTTGCCTGACTGCCATCAAGATGAGAGCACCAATGAGATGCCAGCCAGACAGCCGACTTCCAGAGTGGAAGGAGACACTTTAGCATTTTAAAAATGTCCTTAACAGCAGGTTAGCCTAGTGCAACTTGTCTTTTTATTTCTCTATTGCTGTTTCCAAGGATGTTGATTGTGGGTCCAAGTAAAATGAAATTCTTTACTTCAATTTTTTCTTTGTTTTTCATGATAAACATGGTCTTGTTGTGAAAGTTTTTGTGGCTTTTGTGTTAAGACCCAATCCATACTGAAATCTTTAATTTGTATCACTAAGTTCTTTAAATCTACTTTGCTTTAATTTTTTTCAGCTTGCATCTTGATTGATTGTTTGCATTCTCAATCAATTTCAGACTGCAGAAGTTGATAAAAGCCTGATTTCCTTAATATTTGCTTTAGTTGTTGATGCTTATATTTGAATAATAGTCAGGGTTGCTTTAGTTGTTGATGCTTGTATATGAATCATAATCCTAGAAAGATGTCTTCTTTGTATGAACGTGGATATTATCCCATCACTGACAGTTCTGGTGTCAATAGTGAATTTCACTGCTAACCCAAAGGGGCACAAATCTCCAATAGTTCAAATCCATCAGCTCTGAGGAACTAAGGTAGGCAGTTTCCTTCCATTAAAATTTACAGCCTCAGAAACCTGATGACTTGATGTCAATGATTGAGCGACAGCTTTGCACTTGAGAACATGTCTTCAAATGCTCTTTTGTATGATCCTCTGTAATTTGTCATTTCCAGCATAGTAGACCATACTGTCTACTTCAAAACTGCTAGTATCTGCCTACGACATGGATCTTTACGGGTTCCATTTCATTTTTTACAATTTGCAATTCTTTTACATCCATGCTTTCTACATTTCATGTTTCGATTCTTAAATGGACGTTTGCAGTTGCTTCTCCTCATTTAGAGTGGAGCTCTTTCATTGGATGAAAACTTTCCTACTTTCACCTCTCCTTTGAGAAGGCAGCTCTTCTCCACTCGTATTCTTAGTGTCTTCCACATGTGAGAGGCTCGTCATCCAGCATCTTATCAGACAGTATTTCATGGTTATTCATAGTTTTCAAGGCTTCATTATTTAAGATGTGGATAGCCAGTCTTTCCAAATAGCTTTAGTTTTTAATTATATAATTATTGCAAGAAATAAAAAAAAATACTTGAAATTTACAGGAGAAAGTAAAACTTAATCCTCTCTTCTGGACGTAATGACTATTATTAACATTTTGGTGAATACCCTTATTTTTCCTTAATCTATGCATATACACATATGTAGGTAGATGTTATGTACAGAGGAGTTACATAAATTGAATCAAATAGTTACCTTTCTAAAATGTATTTCTATACAATACATGAGCCACCAGAAGACCATACCATTTTTTTATAGAGGCATAATGATAAATATTTGTCTCATTATTTTTTAAACCTGTGCCCTAGAGGATGAATGCTGAAGTTTGGTTCTAGTTTTTTGTTGTTTTTTTTTTTTTAATTTAGGTTGTTTATTTTTCATTTCAATGAACATCTACAGAGATTTTGGGATTCCATTCATTCATTGTTGCACCCTTCTCCCCGCACTAGTTTTGGCGCCATGTGGGAAGCGGAGGAGCAGCACATCCGAGGTCGCAGGCGTCCGGGGAAGGCTGGGCGCGGGCCCTCCTTGCTCCATCCGCCCGCGGAGCATGCGGATGAGAGGAGAACGGGGACGCAGGGCAGCCCGGTGAAGAGCTACGACTACCCACCTACCTGCTCAAGTTCCCGCTCGTGGGCGACAATGACGTGGGCAAGGGCGAGATTCTGGAGAGCCTGTAGGACGGCGCCTCTGAGTCACCTTACGCCTATATTGACTACAAGACCACCCCCATCCTGCTGGACGGCCGGGGTGTAAAGCTGGAGCTCTGGAACACCTCAGGCCAGGGCAGATTCTGTACCTTCTTCAGTCCTACTCCAGGGGTGCACAGGGCATCCTTCTAGTGTACGACATCACCAACCGCTGGTCCTTCCACAGCATCGATCAAGGAGATCGATGAGCGAGCACGCACCCACCCGGGATCCCCCGGATCCTGGTGAGGAACCAGCTGCACTTGGCCTTCAAGCGTCAGGTGCCCACGGAGCAAGCTCGTGCCTACGCCGAAAAGAACTGCATGACCTTCTTCGAGGTCAGCCCGCTGTGCAACTTCAAAGTGACTGAGTCCTTCACTAAGCTGTCGAGAATCGTGCTCATGCGTCACAGCATGGAGAAGATCTGGAGGCCCAACCGCGTGTTCAGCTTGCAGGACATCTGCTGCCGCGCCATCGTGTCCTGCACACCTGTCCACCTCATTGGCAAGCTCCCGCTGTCAGTCACTATCAAGAGCTACCTCAAGTCCTTCTCCATGGCCAACGGCATGAGCACAGTCATGATGCATGGCCGCTTGTACTCGCTGGCTGGCGGAGGCGGGGTCACAACCAGCAAGGGCAACAGCCTCAAGCGCTCTTTCTCCATCCTGCCACCCCAGAGTCCCCCCTAGAACTGCTCCCGCAGCAACTGCAAGATCTCATAGCAGACTGAATGGCTTGCCGTGCCTGCCACCTGCACGTACCACGAGGGCCCCTCCAGCCTGAGCTGGGGGGTGTGTGGCTGGTCTCAGCAAGCAAGATGGGGAGAGAATGCTGGGTGTGCCCATGCCGCCCTGCCATTCCACCCACGTTGACCGTGGTCAGTGCCCGCCTCAGGCAGGCTGCAGTGGTGTATCCTCTGCTCTCATTTAGTGAAAATATGGGCCTCTTTTCTGTACATTTTTAAAGGCCATGAGGGAGGCCAGGTGTGGCAGCTGTGGGGATATGCTGGGGAGAGGGGGCGAGGGGAGAAGACAGGGCTGAGGACAGAACTGGAGTCTGGTTTTGTGTCCATTCGACATTACAGGCGCCTGCACCTGCACAAACCCAGTGGGAGAGACAGGCAAGTGATGAAACTTCTGCTGGCAGCATCCAATATGCAGACCCCAGAAAAGGGCCAGGGAGTGGACATTGCCATGTGCTCACCTACCACCAGCCCTGCAATGAGTACGTGCCTGCACCCCCTGCACCAGCTCATGGTCTCTGGGAGAACTGAGTGCTCTGTACAAATAAAAATGGCCCTGGGACCACGAGCCGATGGGACCCTCAAACAAACAAACAAACAAACAAACAAACAAACAACCCTATATCTCAATAAGTACTTTTATACCTTTATCTTTTTAGTATTTAAACATTAGTTTAATAGACTCTCAAAGTTTTCTATTACAAAACATTATCTTGATCTGTTCTTCTTGTCCACGGGTTTTCACTTCTCCTGGTTCTCCTAGCTCCATGATGGTTTCGTCTTAGACTCCTTTATTCAGGCTACTATTTAAATATCTAGGCATATCAAGAAAATACCCCTTACTCACTCTATTCCTAATTCTGTGCAATTCTGTATCTTTTTTCCAATTTCATTTTTCATTTCTTTACAACATAACAGCCACATCCAGGTTGACAACCACAAATTGATCATCTCCATCCCTGACATCTTTTCTGGAACTTTAGGTAGATCTCTACTAGGTATTGTACTTACATATCCCTGGTACCGCAGTGTGCCCTGTATTTACACTCTATCCTCAACTCTATACAGATCTCCTTACATTTGGTCATTTAAACACTTCGTGCAAAAGCTAGGAGTAATTTTATGTTCCTCCCAGGCTCTCATCTTCCTGCAACCAATAAATAATCAGGTCTGAATTGTTATTTTCTTTAATAACAGTGTGTTTTAAGATGCTTCCTGGAAAGCTGCTAAAGGTTCTGGTGCACCCACAGGAAGGACTAAACCGAAGAAGAAAAGAGATAGGAACTGTGATACATAGAAAGGAAAAAGAAAAGGAATTGCTAGGATGATAAAGAAGAGTCATCTCAGGGCAATACTGCTCAACAGGTCCAGGGGGAAACCCATTCCAAAGTGAAGCCAAATGCTGGAGGACTGCTGGAGATTTGTCTCCAATAAGAAAGTGAAACTGTTAAAACATGTAATATATTATGCAACACACTTTACTATACTGTCACTGTTGTGTACAGTAGAGTTATAACTGACCTACAGTTGACCATCCAGCAGGCTTTTAGAGGCTGTAATCACATGGGTGGAGATTATTCATCCTTCTCTGGTGGAGTAGCCTGCAGATTGTGACTATAATTACAGTTTGGCAAAAGTTGGGGCATGAATTAGTGCCTACTTTACAGAACAAGATTATATAAGAAAGAAACTGCAATCATTCAAACTTTTATGGTGCATCTCTGAATAGTAATTAAATAATAATAATAAAAATAATGTCTATATTGAATATTGATTAAGTTGAACTAACAACATATATATATATACTGGGGAAATGAGAAAAAGAGTAGGGGGGTTTGTGTATGTGTGTTTGGGGTGCAGAATCTTAAAGCATCTAAGTGTCATCTTCCTTTCAGGATATGAATATGTAATTGCTTGAGAGCAAGGAATTGCTCTACTCACCCAATGACCAGCAGTTCGAATCCAACAACTGTTCTAATAGGCAGTGTCCTCTCATGTAATTTACTACTTATGAAATCCTGATGAAGGGTCAGCTATGAGTTGGTTCTGGCTTGACAGTAGTCAGTTGTTTTTTTTGGAGGACTTTTTGGAGAGAAGTGAGATAATCAAGGAGTAATTAAAGCAAGTAGCTAATGTTAGATGGATCTTGGCTGAAAGCAGGGAGTACCAGAGGAATGTCTATCTGTGCTTCACTGATTATGCAAAGGCATTTGACTGTGTGGACCATAACAAACTGTGGCTGACTCTGAGAAGAATGGGAATCCCAGAACACTTGATCATGCTAATGTAAAACCTATACTTGGACCAGGGGGCAGTCATCAGAACAGAGCAAGGAAACACTGCATGGTTCAAAATCGGGAAGGGTGTACGCCAGGGATGTGTCCTGTCTCCATACCTTTTCAACCTGTATGCAGAAACAGATCATCCTGGAGGCTGGGCTCTATGAGGAGAAATGCAGCATCAAGATTGTTGGAAGATCCATCAACAATCTGCGTTATGCAGATGACACAACCCTGCTTGCTGAAACTGAGGAAGACCTGAAGCGCTTGCTACAGAGCAGCCTCCAATATGGATTGAGGCTCAATGTCAAGAAGACAAAGATTCTCACCACTGGGACAATTGGCAGCATCACGATGAATGGTGAAGAGATTGAGATTGTTCACAGCATTAGTTTGCTTGGCTCCATAATCAACACTCTTGGCACCAGCAACTAGGAAATTAAAAGATGTATTGCGATGGGAAAGTCTGCTGTTAGGTACCTCTCTAAAGTACTGAAGAGCAACAGTGTGTCTCTGGAGCCTAAGGTGCATGCGTCTGATATAGGCCATGGTCTTTGCAATCACTTGTTATGTGTCAGAGAGCTGGACAATGACAGAATATTATTGCTTTTCAATTTTTGACTCATGCACTTTAAACTTGTTAGTTAAACTTGTATCTTCTAGGCTGCAACACTTCCATGATACATCTTCAAGGATATGAACATGTACGGCTAAGCACAATTGATAACAGTGCACCTAAATTCCAAAAT